>NC_058501.1:24137467-24317467 GCF_020382885.2 Scatophagus argus
TGGGTATGAGTCAGAGCATGAATGTTCTTCTATTACAGTCTCTGATATCATGCCAGAAAAGAAAAAACTCTCAAAGAGGACAAAGCGTGTTACTAACAGTGATATAAAAGGGTTGTCTAATGATTTTTGGAAGCTTACACTGACAACAACAGAGGTCACGTGTTGAAACATTTTGTGCACAAAAGTGCTGGCAGGCATCTGTTCAAGCAAAAACTCTGACCATCACAAGTCTGTACAAGTCCTCTTAAGCAAATCTAATTTTGTTAAATTATTACTGGAATGTTATCCACATTGGACAGTTCTGTTATGATGGAGATAGATAGACAGGTATATAGATAGATAGATGGATACTTTATTGATCCCGAGGGAAATTCAAGGTGTGTGTTTTTTAGAAACATTCTGGGAACTGTGGTTGAGACGCAGGAACGTGACAACACTCTCAGGCTCTCATAATACCAGGAGGTGGTTACGGAAGCTTAAGGTTGCAAGTTGTGAAGACAGTGCCAGTGTTTACACTGTTGCCATTGACTAACACTAGCCAAACTGGTTAGATACCTGTCGTTCAAGTCCCTGTCCCATCGATATTGAGGCCAGTAATTGAGGCCACAAGGGCACACCTTGCTTGTGTAAACAGTACAAATCAAGCGTTTTAACTAAATGTTAACCATCTAAGGAACCAGTAGGTGCAAAGTACACAATGAACTAAAGCGGTCAAACTCCATAAGGCCATTTTATGAACTAACTCCCTGCACGTACAGCTGGTGCAGACCTACTTCCACTCTGTAGACAAGATAGGGCACTCAGCCTGCAAAGCTTGCTAGGGCAGGGATAAAATGTGACTCAGGACAGAAGCCGATGAACAGATTCCCTCAGGAGGAGGGGGGGACGTGTGGCACCAAGTGTGCTAATTCACTTGGGTCCATGACGAGAAATTTATGAGATACTATATCTGGCACGAATGCAGGAAAACTGCACAATCTGGCAACACATTCTTTGTGTACCTTCTAGATCAGTTTTAAACTGTTTGGTGCAGAACTATGAAAATCTCCTTTGGTAGCTTCAAAGTTTAACAAAACATTTCTTCCACACTATTTGGCCATATGGATATGCTATATCTGCTTGTCCCGCTGTCTTGCTGAAGCTGAATTACAAGTCAATGGGGTTTAAGGTTATTTATTAGGAAAATGAAATCAAACTGACATTAGATACCAATTGCATTACTTCTCTGACACATTGGGTGTCTTTTAAAACTGTGCTATTGACAAAAAATAAAGCGTTGTGGGTTTAAACAGCACTATGATTTGGGCTCAGTGGATTTGAGGAGGCCCTCGTGAATCCCTAATGTTACACAGTTGGAGTGTGCGCACACCCAACCTTAAGCATAAAAACAAACTGGTTTAAGAAAAACAAGTCTGACTATGCAACTGCTTTCCTGTTTGGAAGCCTGTCAGATGCATATAAAGGTCGGCCTTTATATCAGTATTATCATTATTGCTCGTGCTGTAGATTTCCTTACAAGTTAGGTATCCAAATTATCACTACAAATCAACTGCTAAATCAGATTCTTGGTATGGGCATTACTATCGTGGTTTCTTTAATACTGTAATGTCAAACAACAATAAATGTAAGCAGTAGAAACAAAATTCGGCCTTATTGGCTGAGAAACCTAATCACTCTGGATGTGTATGCTGATCCACACTGATGTCAGCAGCTAAAACACTGATACAAGTGCTGAACTGCGTGCACATCGCTGCCGTGGTTGGAGCACTGTATGGAAATGCGGAAGCACTGTCACACTGCAGTTGTTGTCATTGTCTGGAGAAAACTACAAGGCACATCTGAGGCCATGTGCCACTAAGGATTATGAGTTAATCTTTCAGTGCGTGTGCCTCTACCGGTTCAAAGTATAACGAGTGAAATCACCAAGTTATGTCTTTATTTGGACACTGTCAGACCTCCACCGCACGTTTTGACACCCTCCAGGACAGACCAATGAGGCCCGAGCTGCTGTGGACTCGCCAGCCAATGACACAAGGCAAGGGACAAAACAAAGTGACACACTGGCAAGGTGGTCTGTACAGTGGGACAGTCACGATAAGACAATTTTCAGCCCGGCGAACAGCTTATCACAGCTCTACATGCCTGCCAGGGGTCCTCCCCCGCCTTGGCGCAGCGCTGAGCGTACACACACCACTTGTGCTAGCTGATGTTAGCCACTTCTAGCTAGCATGCTCCATGGTTAGCCAAAACATCAAGACAGCAGTCAGAAACCCACCTGTTTTTCGTCCTCGTAGTCCACCTGAGTATCTGAGTCCAGGTTTTCTGACGACATTGTGTGAGTGTGACAGACAGTCAAGTGTCACGTTTGCCGCACAATTCAACTAGATAAATATACGAAGGTACCGTTTAGTGTACCTGTATTGAATCTAATCCTTCTCTTCTGGACACGACTGCTCCCCAACAAAAATGGCGTAACGAGGTATGACGTCACTGCCGGGAGGAGTCCGACCTGTGATTGACATATACAGTAACCAATAGACAAGCAGTATTGGCTCACATTTAGCCAATGGGATACCACTACTCTATGTGAATGACAGCCAGTCATCCAATGATTTTCCAAGATGGAGACTGTCGTTGATGCGGGGGCTGCACTGCATCAAAACAAAGCACCTGACGAGCACAGAAGATATGTTATAGCTATAACATGTTGATTTTTAATGTAACACACTTTGCGTTGTATCAGTAATAAAAGAAAACATCTAAATAGCTCAACGAGAGGCTCGCAGCCATGTTTGCCACAAATAATATCATCCCTTGAAAGTACACTTAGGGTCTGGGACAATTAAGCTACTTGTTTTGTGATTGGCTACTTGTTGACCATTGGCAGACAACGTACTCTAGCGGGAGCGGGAACTCGTTCAACGTTAAGCCCTAACTTTCTTAAAAAGCGGATTATATTCCCCTTGTTGTTTTGGTAGAATATTATTTTATTGTTGCCGTGTGAGTAAAAAACAATCCTAATGTGAAAGATACTGTTTTAAAGGGTGGTTGCCTAAATCTGGGATAATAACATTAGCTAACATTAACTAATATGTGAACCGTCTTGTAGTGGTTTACAGTAACGGAATATGATGACGTTAAACTGGCTAAAACAATCTTATAAGACACTTCATATCACTTCTCTGTGTTTTTCGCAGCCTTTATTTTTGTGATCTTTCACTAATGCAATGGCATGTGTTCAACAAGTGAGAAGTTCACAGGTAAATTTACTCTTGACTCATTATGCTAGCTAACGAAGTGTTTAGTGATGCAGCGAACACAGTCGTGAGATAGCTGGTTAACGTTAGCTACAAGCCGAGTTCAAAAGGTGCCGTTTGAGTGAATCTGTGCCATGTGACTTTCTCTCAATGTTTGGAGAGTAAATACAAAAGTCATATTAGATACAAAAGCAATATGATTGTCATTTATTTGTCATCATCTGGTGCATGTTGAGGTAATGTGGTTTTTCTAACATTAGGACTGACAGTTCTTATTCGTATTTTTTGCCAGATTATAACTGTATAAAGCTGTTTTAGTTTTGATGATCATGTGAACATCAACAAGGATGATATAATCGAACATTCTTAGAGTTATTATTAATTTTGTGTTCGTGTGTTTTATTGATCTTTAAACTTTAGACAGACAATATTAAATCACAAGCTGTAAAAATGGGCAGATTTTGCCTCACATTAGTATTTTTCATGTCATAAAATATGTTGTTGGTTTACTTGTTGCACGATAGCTCCTGTTTGTGTTCACTGTGAAGAATAAGCGCTACTCAGTTTGTGATTAATTATTTTCACTCATGCAGGTTACTCAGCTGTTGCCCAGTCAGGTTCTGTCAGAGCAGCAGTCGCTGGTTGTTATAAAGAAGCTTCTGGCCATCGCAGTGTCTGGCATCACATACCTGCGGGGTCTTTTTCCAGAGAATGCCTACGGGAGCAAATATATCGAAGGTGAGATCACACTCGAGAGTTGGACTGACTGACTGTCACAGTGGTGATCAAGGCCCATTTACCGAGATGGTTCTCCCGCTGTCTCCTCCCACAGATCAGAAAGTGATGGTCCTTAGAGAGGAGCACAGCTGTCCTGGTGCAGTTCAGATTGTTCACTGGTATATTACAAGAACGCTTCTCGGCCACAGTCATTGATCTGTAACGTGACAGTATGTTCAGGAGATGCTTTCAGAAAATATTTACACACAGTGAGACTTAGTCAAAGAAAAACATAAAGTATGATATGATGACCATCAAGAAGCATTCACTGTTTATTCCTGTCAGCTGTTTTACTGTGAGGATGTGATTTGTGGAACTTTTTCAGAATGCTCAATAATACTCCATCAAGTCATATTACATGTGATATACTCACACCCAGTCATCAGTACAGTAACATCATGGTGATGAGAGCCCAAGCTGACCTTGTTAAAATATGTTGAAAAATGATATTTAAATGCGTGTTTCTTATTTATTCTTGCAGGATGCAGGGCTGCTTCGAGGCCATCCAGAAGAAGTATGTAAGTCATATTCAACCTTTCCAATCAGTCAGAAAATTTCTTTTGCATGTCTTCATTGAGTCATTGTGCGTTAGACAACATAAATCAACAATAACAGCGAAGTAAGTCCTTATTCACAATTTTTCCTAAGTGTTACGTGTAATGTGGTCATAATGGTTGTTATTTTTGCTCCCACCAGCTGAGGACAGTTATTTTGTCTGTGAGTATTTTCTAACTTCTTATGTGTGTGTCTCTCTGTGTGTGTATGTGGATGTTTTTGTTTTTTTTATGTTTAATTGTGAGAAATCAGACCTGTATCTCATCTTGAACACAAATGAAAGTGGCCCAAATCAGGATTAAAAGGATCAGGTTCCTTTTGGTTTATACTGTTCACACTGTGATGACAAATTCAGATTTGAGTCACAGATATGAGCCATAAAAAAACAGACTTTGGCGCTTTGCTTTCAGTCTGAAAGAAATATTTGCAGTGCTGATGTTTTATCCATTTGACTCTTTTTAGATCTACACTGACCCAGAGAAGCCCCAGGTAATGAGCAGGTTGTCCTCTTGCCTTTAAGTTTAACAATGCTAACTTACTGTAGCAGCTGTTTACATTGCATTGTTGTTACGGGTCTCGTGTACAGCATCTGCTTGTCTTGTCTTTCAGAAAGTGACAGAGTTTTACCAGTTTAGGATCCAATACACTGCAAAAGGAGCACAGATGGACTTTGACAGGTGTTTTTTTTCCACTTGACAGTTATGATAAGTTTATGACACTGAATAAATGTCATATCAGTGAGGGCAACTAACAAAGGGAAATAACACTTGATGTAATAATACTTGATGTTCTGTCTCATTTGAGCGGGTTAACACTCACAGTGTCACTCAAAACAACAAAAGATATAAGCAGCGAGGGATGGGAGTCGTTGCCTGCACTGTCAAACAACCGCAAGTGCTGATGAACATCTGACACGACTCAGGTCGAAATTTTCAAAGTGTTATTCACGCCATGTTTGTTCATGTTCACTGACTTCCTCCTACACTTTGATCTGGATCTGGCAGACTTCAAAATGTCGTCGAGTGACAGCAGAAGCATTTGACAGGTGGTGTGTTAAAAGTTGGGGTAGTTTTAATCAGTCCAGTCATAAACCGACCCCTGCCACCTGAACACCCACAAGTGTGACTGCACTTTCTAATAAAGCATCCACAGTGACTGCCTCACCTCAGAACATAACACAAAACCTTAACATATCTTACCAGTTACCACATTGGTTCCCTGGCCAAGTTGCTGAACGAATCACATTTAATCAGCCGTGGTCTGATAGTTTGTATTCATTTGTCATCCTGCCTCTTGTGTTCACCAGCATCAATAACAACAACAAGACGTCGATGTCATGCGGCAACACCAAGAAGGCCAGCATCTTGTTGGTGAGGAAGCTCTACACTCTGATGCAGAACCTGGGTCCTCTGCCAGACACGGTCTGCATCAGCATGAAGCTGGCTTACTACGACAACGGTAACCCACACACAGGCTGACCATGTTTACAATTTTCTACAAATGCAACACAAATTAAATTGAGCAGCGCGCCTGTTTGATATCCAGACTAATTTCACGGGCTGCGCTTCTCAAACCTTCTGCAGCATTTTTGTCACATTCAGAATATTTATCTGATGCTCTAACTGATTTGAGTTTGTAACTAAAAAAATAATTTAAATGTATCTTATTTGTGCAATGTGCTAAACACTTGTGATTTGCAGCTATTAAAACTGTAAGGAATTTATTTGTCAGCTTTTAGAATTTATAGACCTGCTCTCTTTCTTGTCCAGGTTTTTGGTTTGTCCCTGTCTCACTCTTTGTTTCCCTGTCTGTCTGTCTGTCTGCTTTCCAGTCACCCCTCAGGACTACCAGCCGCCGGGCTTCAAGGAGGCTGAGGGCGACAGCATGGAGTTTGAGAAGGAGCCGGTCAAACTCACCATGGGTGAGGTGGTGACTCCCTTCCACACACTGAAGTTGGACATGGCCACAGAGAGACAGAGGCTGGAGCAGGTGAGTGACAGGGTACCTGAAAATCGCTAGATACTCATGCAAATTAATTGATCTCTCTTTTAATCATATTTGTGTGAAATTCCCCAACCTGAGCATTAAAGTGTCTTATGTCATGGAAGCAAAGAGGCAGAGGGACTGAAATAAAATGTTAAACCTCACTTGAAGTGGGGAGTGAGCCATTGTACAGCCTTTCATATGTGCTCGAGTAAACATGTTAGAACTCATCAATTCAGTTTGTTTGCTGTCTTTAGCTTTTTGGCCTTTACCTCCTAATCGACGAGGCTCACTGCAGTCAGCACTTCTAGGAGCTGCTTTTTGATTGACAGCTGTGCACATTGCTAAACATCTGCAGGTGGAGGAGAGCGTTCATGTGACAGAGAAGTGGGTTCTGAATATGAAGGAGGAGGGTGTCCCGCTGCAGGTCAGTAACACCTCATTACTTGTGCATTGAGCTCTACATGAACATCTTTAAGATCAGAGTCTCATTTTGGAGTAGAAGCTGTGAGGCAGTGTGTGCAGCGTGAACAGCTGAATTGTGAAATGCTAAAATATTGCGCACACAAGTGAGACTACAGGTCAGGTGGTCAGGCAGTGTGTGTGTGTGTGTGTGTGTGTGTGTGTGTGTTGGTTGTTGTGGTCAGTGTGTTGACACTGTGTGACAACGTTTTAATCTTTAGAATCATGTGATCGAACACGAGACACCTGAAAATGAGAGCACAGACTTGGACAACACTGGTAAGTCCTCCTATTTCACTCCGACTGTGTACATAATGAATTTAGCAGGGTTCATTTTAACATTGCTTGTGTTCTATAACATCTCCAGAATGCAGAAAATATTCAGAAAATGAAAACAGGATTTCTTTCTTAAAGCTCCAGTGTGTCGGATTGAGGAGAGTCTTTTGGCAGAAATGTCAAATATTGTTCATATTTCTGTTTTCATTAGCCTACAAACAGAAATAACAGAGCGATAATGTCAGAACACAATCCTTCTCTTCAGACTTAAGTGAAATTATGTGAACATCATCTTTTTCCAGAGATCCAGATGGTCTGCCATGAGAAGATCGAGAGTTGTGAGGCAGCCACAGAGGTAGGAGACACATAAAATAAGTTTAAGAAGGCAAAATTTATACGTTAAAATACAGTAATCTTACTAGCTGATTGCCTGTCAAGTGCAAACTGTTGCTGAGGAATGAAAGCATAAATGAAAGAGAAAAGTTTGTGTAGAATGTATTTAAAAAAGAGGGGAAAGGGAATAATGTTTTTGTTAAGCCGCATTTGACTCGTCTGTGAAAACTGGGGATTCATCGTCTCTTTTCGAGGACATTTTGAAGAAAGTGTTGAGGAATAAATGGATTGCTTTGAAGATTTTCATAGCTGTTCAACTGTTCATGCACAGAGAAATGTGTGAACACAAGACATCACATGTCTGTGTAAACACGAGTCAGAAAGCTACTCTGAGTGCACTTAACGGCCCGTGGTGTCACGCACCATCTGTCCCCCCTCAGATGGACACTCTGGTGAAGAGGACCTCCGACATGGAGGTGGGCCTGAAGAGGAGCAGGAGTGGACGGATCATCAAGGCCACTACGGTCAGTCAGCCTCTCAGAAAACAACAGCTGCCAGTTCTCTGCTTCCGTTCTTACAGCCAGACGACCTGAGGCCTTTGTTCTCTGTGAGCGAGCGTAGATTAGACAAAGCCTACCTGAAATACTCGTTGAGGTTTTTCAGCATTTAGACCTTAAAGTAAGAGTTAAGTGTTTCTTTGAGGCAGTGAGTATTTTATTAACCATCTAAGCCAAACATCTTAACGAGGTTTATTAAAACTCATTTATGACTTTGGGTTATTGACGAGCAGCTGGGCTGCTTGAGTGTGTAAAAGCAGCCGCAGTTGTAAATTTATTTAATATTTTGTATAAACCTATGTTGAAAATGATTTCATGGAATGATTGTGTGTGTGTGTGTATGTTTGTGTGTGCATGCAGGAGACGAACCTGACTGTGACCAACAAAAAGCCGGCAGCTATGAAGGACAAAGTGGTGAGAAGCTCGTCCTCACAGCGTTTACAAACTGATCTGAAGCTGATTCAATCTCAGTAAATTCATGTGAACATAAAGCTGCACAGGCTGCTATAACGAAGCCCTTCTTACTCCGCTCGTTATGTAAGAGCTGTGGAGCTGACACAATGAGTCGATCAAAAGAAAATCAGTTGCCAACTAGTTTGATAATCGACCAATCTTTTAAGTCATTTTTCAAGTGAAAATGTCAACCCTTTGTTGGTTCCAGCTTCTAAAATGTCAGGAGTTGCTGCTTTTCTTTGTCATTTCTGACAGTAAGTGAATAAAGTTAACGAGTCTTTGGGGTTTGGAGTGTTGGTTGGACTAAAGAAGCTATCTGAGGATGTCATTTTTCCACAGTTTTTGACATTGTGTTGACTAAATGATTAATTGTGAAAATAATTTTCCAGTTAATTGATAATAAAAATTGGCTACAGCACACACTGTTGGAAAACTGAAAAATAAAATCACTTTTGATTTGATTAGATAAAACAGCTTTTCTCTCTGCAGAAGGCTGTGGATGGTTTTTGAAATGGAAACTGCGTAGGAACCCTGTTTGTTTCACGCATGAGTCAGCGCCGATCGCTTTGGTTTCTCAGTACGGCATGTTGTCTGTCAGTCGACACAATTCTGTGGTTGTCAACTGCGTGTTTCTTCTTCTGCTGCTTTCAGGTTTCTCAGTACGACATCCCCAGCAGCCAGGAAACGCCGTCTGCATCCGCGCATAAGAAGAAACGCAAGTTCAGCGAGCCCAAAGAACTTTTCTGACCTCACACCCGCCTGCCAGCTCGGCAGCACTGCTCTGTCAGCTTCCGCTCATGGTTTTCAGGTCTGAGCTCTGATTTCAGCGAGTTACATAGCTGTTTTTAAAGGGAATTCCCCTCCTTTTAGCATTAGTTTTGGGGTTGTGATAAAACTGCTTGCTCCACAGTTTATTTGAATGTCTTCAAAGTTAGAACACTGGAGAACCACTGTGTTCGCAGCACAGTGTTTAGGTAGACTGTGAGTGATTATGTCTGCTACACTGTTGCCATTCTGAGTTTCTTGTTCACAAAGCAGGATTTGATACTTGAATAAAATGCAGAAATGCGTCCGTTGTCCTCTGGTGTCGCAGTTTATGGCTCTTCATATGAAGTGTTTTAACAGAGTTCTTCAAGGAGCCACAAAGTCCGTCTGTCTGAGCAGGTTGGATCAGTTTGAAGGATTGTTTCATTCCTTTTTGTTTTTTGGCTTGAATTTGGCCGCATGAATTCTTATAAAACTGGGTGTGTTGTTGTTGCAGATGATTTTGTTATCTTTGTGTTATTCTGCTCCCAAAATGTTGACCCTGTTGTAAATGTGATTAAATACAATGTGAAGCAGCGAGGTGAGATGTTATGCACAGAGCGCCGAACGTTAATGTCACATGTGAATGTGTGTTTGTCGGGGTATAGGCTCCTGCACACACACCTCACACCCCTGAGCCATGTGCAGAGCCTGCAGTCATGTATGAGGAAGCTGCGCAGCGTGCCAGGTTTCTGTGTGAGTCATATTTATATCAGCGGTAAGCAGGTGTTTTTAAGGAGTCTTGTGTAAACTCACAGTGTGTACATGGACTTTTCACCTGCAATAATGTCAGACTTGGCTCAGATTACTTGGGTCAGTTGATGAATACAAGTTAAATGGCATTTTTTGAAATTGGATTACAAAATCAAACTTTGAAAATATTGTTCCACCAATGTTCTTTTTCTCCTAAAACATCTCAGAACATTTTTATTGCAAATGCAACACATTCTTCATGTTCAGCTTTTACAGTCAGGCAAATCATATGACCTTTATGCCAACCACGGGCGTATACTGCGTGTACCCTGCAACATGTGGGAGTTTATTTTTTTTGTGGCACTCACTCAAAATCCACCATTTTCAATGTCAATAAAAAGAAATAAAAACTTCATTAACAAAACAACTATTAGCTGAGTAACCACGAACAAAACTGGCAACCTGAGAGGACACAGAGTAGGACATGAAATGTGACAAAAATGTAAAATATTTAGACTTTTTTTTATGCAAGTGTTGCATCAAAATTGCATCACCTGTTGCGTACAGAATGTGTGTTTTAGATTGTTTAAATGTAATCTTTTCTTAAATATCTTCCTGTGGTTTGGAGCCAGCCGTGGAGTCTGTGCAGTCGTAAAGCTCGACGTGATGCAGCTGCTGCTTTCAGCGCCGAGACGCTACCAGACTCCTGCGCTCGCTTCACGCTTTGTAAAAGGAAACAGTCGTCTCACACAGCTGAGAGATTTCACAGTTTGAGCTCCCTGTCAGTAAACACGTCCTGCTCGGCCTGCAGTGAAGACAGTTCTCTTGAAAAACAAGCCTCCATCTTTGAATAGGCTCTCAAATGCCACCATTTGCATGTGAGGTGCCTCAAATGAAGCTGTTAAGTGAAAGTGGATTATATCTGTACACAGTGACCTTTGGGCCCAGATAAGGGCCCATCAGCAGCCTCCCGCCCCGGCAAGCTGTGTGTTTTTAATCTCCCATTGTTTTTCCCAGAGAGAGGGACATTTGCTGATAGACTGCCTTAACCCACTGCGGATCAATACTGCAGGAAGCCTTTGTGATGCATATCCAAGCAGCCCCCACCTCGCTGTGTCTGCATCAGGCCAGAGGGGGCAGAGAAAGAGAGACTCCATCAAATCAGCCCTCACTTCCTCACGCAGGCATTGTCTTGACCACCATGTTTATTCTGCCTTTTTTTATGGGTATTTCTGATAACAGAGGAGCGTAAAGCAGAACGGACTGGGAAATCCGTGGTGGACAATACCCACACACCAGCACGCGCTTTATGAGCTGTGAAATGAATCAGGGTTATCTAACCTCAGAGCCTGACTTCAGTGGCATTTTTCAACACTCTTTATTATTTTGACAGCAGGAAGTTCTCTGTATTGATAAGTGATGAAATGCACTGAGGGTAAAGGCACCTTTGCAGATCTAGTCCTGTATTGCAGATAACTAGTGTTTCCGAGAAAGGCATTACGGCAACACTACATCACAGAAACGACCGGATAAACAGCGCCCAAAAGGCAAAGTGTATCCAATGGCATGGAAAATAAAAAACAGGCCTACACATACTGAGAAAGAGTCTCGTGTGGCACCCAAAGGGGTGTAACTCTTGGAGATTAGACACTTGCAGGCACAAAGACTCGAGTATGGACCACTTTCAATCACATCTGAGTTGAAAATGAAAAGAAATAGGAAAAACAACGTGAGGAAATGTTGTAAGAGTAGACCAGCATTCCCTTCAAGTGCTTTCCAAACATCTGACTATAAACGGTGGGGAAAGGAATCTAAATTGCAGTTTTATTTTGCGTCCATCCTCAGACCTTCGCTTGGATCCTGGGACTCTACATCATTTCTGTACACACACGTCTTCCAGAAATGAATTCTGAAATTAAATTCAGGGACACACGTCCAGCGGCCAGTGTTAACAGATCAATCAGCTGGCCAAACAGCAGGAGAGGCCAGCCGGACGCCTCTGCAGACCAATCACAAGTCTGGGTTCGGCCTGTCTCAGTCGATAGCTTAGGTCCAGGGCCGCTTGGGTACGGTCAAGGCAAGACGCGCTGACAGACTGATGGACAGACAGCCGCAGTCCATCCTAGGGCTCCATATAGATTAAAGGCAGCTTCTGTGAGTCTATAGTCGCGGTGCTGTGATTGTGCCTGCAGGGCCTATGGGCCCCAAGGGGGGGCTGGGCTTTATACCAGGAGGGGGAGGAGTGAGGGATGGAGTGGACATCTAGCCCAGGGACCGTGACCCCTTTGACCTTGCCAGAAGGGCAGCAAATGTTTCCGAGCTGATTAGCGCTTCCCCAGCAGAGTATCCCGCTCACGGTTAACCCTTTGGAATCAGGCGGCGGGCAGAGGTGACGGAGGAAATCCACAAAATATGTCATTCACATAAATGTGCAGAAACAATACAACGAGGTTAGAACAAGCTTAAGCGAATTCAGATTTTTTAACAAACACCCAAGAGGACTGAACATTCTTATATTGTTTCATAAAACAGAAACACACTGTAAGTGGTGTATTTGAGTTTGAGGTACTTTTACTTGAGTTTTTTTTTGTTTTGTTTTTTTCCTTTTATGTGACTTGGCAGACTTACTTTGCAAATTAGGCTTCAACATATGCAATCTGAAAAAACGGGACGCATTGTTATAAGAACAGATATATTTAGCTCCTGTTCAGCTGCATAAGGAGTACTGTAACTTTTGATGCTGGTGTATATTTTGCCAATAACATTAGGCATGTTTATTTTTGTACCACCTTTCAACAACCAGCCAATCCAAAGTAACTGAGATAAGATATAAAAGGAATACAAGGCAAAACTATATATAAATATATAGAGAATGTAAAACAGAGTGAAATAAATAGAAAGAGAACGAAAGCAAAAATCGAATTCAGTTCATGCAATAGGAGGATGGAAATACAGTGCAGAAACAGCAAAGTGTTGGTCCAGACTTCATTACACGTTTCTGATTTCAGGACTTTCACTTGCTTTACCTCAGGATTTGAATACTTTGTCCACCACTCTACGTTGTCTGTAACAGCAGTGGGTGAATTTACACGCTGACTGAAATATCCTGAACAGCCACAAGGGGGCGACGAGTAGCCACGCAAAGAGCAGCGACCGTGCAGCGGGCCCTCGTTGAGAGCCGCTGCCGCCGTGCGTCATGACAGGACAGCATCTCCTGTCCCCCGCGTGCCCTGATCCGCTCGTGCAGTTGGCCTCCGCACTGGACACAATTTAAAAAGCATGCGATCCCACTAAAGAGCCAACACGAGGCTATTCAACTTGTCTTTTGAGAGACACTGCAGCGGAGTCAACAGTATTGATCCGAGTCGGGGTGCTGAAAGCAGGGGAGGCTGAGAGCAGGTGGCAGCGGGGCAGCAGACTCGGGGATTTAGCCGCTCACCGGGTACGTGTGGTCAGCGCTGCCGAGCGGCGAGGGGACCGATACCTACTCGAAACAGATGCTCAGAGCAAAGGGATGTGCCCCCATTGTGATCAGAGTGGACAGCTGAATTGTTTACCACCAAAGGGTCCTTTTCTTCAGCGGCAGGCCCACGCACAATGGGGCCCCCTCCGCACTGACACACTGAGGATTTCTGCAGGGGGAAGCAAAGGGAGGGGAGTGCGTGTGCATCGAGGCACAGGGGGTGTACGGGGCGAGTGTCTGTCCGTACCCCCTGTTTTTTCTTTCTCTGCGCTCAGATGGACCTCTCTGCCCCCCGCCCCCCGCCCCATCTCCTCCACAAAGCCCCCCTAAAGCTAACGGAGGGCAGGGGTTTAAATGTCACGCTTGGCCATCAGAGCGCCCAGCCCCCGGCTCGTGTCTCCTGGGGGACGCACGCCAAGAGACGAGGGAGAGGGAGAGAGGAAAGCTGAGGGGAGGGAGATACTTGTCCTTGCCCCATTGTCCATTACGATAGGCATGAGCCGCTAACTGACTCCAAATCAAGTGTATCCTCTCGCCACGCGCCTTGGCCTCGTGCCGCTCCCGCTCAAACACAAAGGCCCTCTTGTGTTTTTCTGCTTTTTTTCTTTTCAACTGTCCATAGGTGAATGGCAGCTTTGGTCATGGTATGTTTGACAGCGCGGCTTAAAGGAGGCTTCAGAGTCTGAATTCAGCTGGCCACCGACCTGAATGATCAGCACAGCACTGAATGACCAACACGCTGCACTCCGGCGCGCCCTCACGTCACAAAAACCGCTGCTAACTTTTGGCGTTCAGACACGTGACAGGGACTTCAGAGTGTTGGAGTGCGCGGAGGAGTGCGTGGGGTGACAACGTGTCAAGCTGAAATACAAGTACAGGTCGAAATATACGAGCTGCTGGCCAACTTTATTCCAGCCCAAGGTCCTGGCCCACACCTGACCCAGCTGCAAGACTGAGTGTTTTATGTATCTATCTGTTCTAAATAGTGGCACACTTGACCTTGAGTCGAGATGTGTGTGCGCTCGCGGCCTGGCCTGGGAATCATCCCTCCTGTCACGGACGGGAGGGAGTGACCTTGAACCGCCGAGGCGCAGGCGAAGCTGAGTGCACAAACTCATTTAACTCTCGGGTTTGTTATCGACATGCTGTAATCGTTAACATTATAGATGATGAATAACTACTGACTGCCGTATACCTGCGCAATACGTCGCCGCGCCGCGCACACTCGGGGCCAGCAGTGGCAGACACGCCGACTGATGCTCAGGTGACCGGAGGTCCGCATCACGTAGACTCGTTTCTGCGCCCAGTCATAGCAACACCTCGTCAGGAGCGCCAGCAGGGCACGTCGAGGTGCTCAAGGACAAAGATCAGGCCCGCGCTTTACGCTGCCTTATGGCGCACACACCTGTACGTGCGCTCAGGAACACTTCACCTCCAGCATCGGCTGTCCGGGCGTCTTTTCATTCCCTCCTCCCTTTGTATTGATTGCTATTGCAAATGGGTGGAATTTACTGTAGTTTCTGCAAAACAGAAAACGGACAAAGAAATTATTATGGTCGACACTGCCAGAGCTTGAGGCGAGAATTTCAAATTTCGAAGTTATTAAAACAAAAGCAAGTGAATTAGTGGTTAAATATTCATGAAGTCATTTGTGAGAGGAGCACTGAAATGTGAGTTATCTTCATTTCCCCTTCACTCTCCTTCTCTCTTCCTTTGTTTCTGTGTTTATGAGAAGAACCTCAGTGCAGAGCAGTTCCTGAAGCGTACTTTGTTCTCTGACTGGGAGCTTCTGATCAGGACCACCTGATCTGGTTTGGTCCTGAGCTGGAGGGGAGCACCCGGGACTGTAAAAGTCTTTTGGTGCAGTCTTGCTTTGTGTTCCCGCTGCATGTGAGGAGCCTTGAAGATAAATGACACCAAATTCACATGCAGTTCATGAGGTGGAAAAACACTCTTAATGTTCCAAACACAAGCAGTGCTGAGAAGATCCTCATTCTTCACATTCCAGCTGTAAAGGCTTAAGAATTTGAATTAAAAATAATATTATTTACAGTATAGTAGAAAAACGAGCAAATGTTCAATTTTCACTTTAGTGTTGTTAACCTTAATTGCTAAAGGGGTGTGACAGATGATGGGTATGAAGTGATGTGTCGCGGCGTGCTCTCCTGTGATGTGGCGTCGATACTCTGGTGTGGGTGTCGCCAAACGCTCTCTTGTGACAGTAAAGCTGAGGTTTTTCCTTCTTTTACTCGGTTAAACGTGCAGCTGACTGAGACTAAAGTACTGACAAACTCCAAATCTTTATACTATAAATCTCTTATACTCTCAGATGTGTAAAAATACTTTGCTTCATGTAATGATTTATGCCTGATGTGTGTTTTTTGGTTGGATTACTAGTTAGAAAAATCGTAAAATAACATCTGCTCCTTTTACCTCATCGGAAAATCCAGAATCACAAAAAGAGAGTATCTTTCAAAAGTTTAACTGCTGCAAAAGACATGCTTGTAATTGGCCTTAAAACTGTTGTTGAAGTCAGAAAACCGTCCGGCACACACACATGTTGAACTGTGTGTGAGCGCAGGGACGCTTCAGCTGGCGAAGAGCCTGCAAAGTGTCACGCTGGTCAAACATCCACATGGAATAAAACATCTTCGAGCAGAGGGGGACTTTAAGCACTCTTCTGCAACATCAACGGTTTCTGATGAAATAAGTGGTAAAGTTAGAGAGCAACTCTGAAGAATTAATCAAGAAATGAATTATAGTGTAACACTGAAAGTTCTGCTTCGGCGGTTTGCGTCGCTCGGATTTGATTTGGTTTTGTTTACTTTGTGGTCTCGGTATCATCACGAAATTCTGACTGGTGTGTGCACCAGCTTCACCCATTAAAATATTAATTCATTAAAAAAACTTGATCTCTGATGTCCAGCAAATGTGATTCTAACGCTGAAAATTATGTGGTGCTCATAAAGAACAGCAGCTGTTGCAGTAAAAAGCAGACACTGAAAATACATTCGAGGGCCCTGCTTTTTATGAGGCAGTGTTACATATGACAGATGATAGACTGGAGAACAGATGGCTCACAAACATAAAATACAGCAAAATTTCAGAATCGGTCTGAACAAAATTATAAACAGCACTACATGTAATTCCTTAGGCAAATAAATAAAACAGCACTGAAATGTGATAAAGACTGGACACACTTGAATTACTAAACACACATCAGGTCACTGCGGTCTGGAAGCCTTTCACAAGTTACCCACAAGTTTGCAACAGCATCGAATGTACATTTCATATACAGTAACTCAGAGTTTCCACAGCAGGTCCTCTGTCTGACCACATACAAAATCTGCCGGAGGGGAGAAAAAGTTTGGTAGATTTTCCTCTCTCTCTCTCTCTCTCTCCCTCTCTCTCTCTCTCTCTCTCTCCCTCTCTCTCTCTTCTCTCTCTCTCCCTCTCTCTCTCTCTCTCTCTCTCTCTCTCTCTCTCTTTCTTTCTCTCTCTCCCTCTCTCTCCCTCTCTCTCTCCCTCTCTCTCTCTCTCTCCCTCTCTCTCTCTCTTTCTTTCTCTCTCTCCCTCTCTCTCTCTCTCTCTCTCTCTCTCTCTCCCTCTCTCTCCCTCTCTCTCTCTCTCTCTCTCTCTTCTCTCTCTCTCTCTCTCCCTCTCTCTCTCTCTCTCTCTCTCTTGTTCTCTCTCTCTCTCTCTGAGGCCTTGGGAGTTTGACTTCTGCCCTGCCAGTGTTTTCCTCCTCTCCAGGCTTTGAGGGCTTTTCATCTCTCCAAGGTGCAAGGGCAGCCACTTCGCTCGTCTCCCGGCCCCTTCTTCCCATCCAGCGTGCACACACACACATGCGGATTTCCATTTTAGCTTTAGCATGAGATTAGCAGCTCCACCACCCCAAGGCTGGCTTAAGACAGGAGGGCAGGCATCCAGCAGTGTTGGTGGGATGCATGCGGGGGAGATGATCCCTGAAGACTTGTCTGAGGCCGCTGTGGATGAATACTCAAAACACACACATGTGGTTGTTTAGGATGAGCTGTGTGTCAATTTGTTTGTCAGCTTGATGGCCCCACATACAGGTATCTCTGCACTGCAGGGATAAAGACACACTTGAAAGTGTCTACTGTACTTGCAGGTTTTTGTTGGAGGAAGCCAGTAACATCTCTTTGCTCGGATTTTGGTTTCATTAAGTTGAACCCAAGGATGTCTTTTGCTCGTTTTATTCCCAGGCTCACTTGATAGTTACCAAACTACATGATATATTTATATTTAGGAAAGATTAGGTGACCCAGAAATGCCGTTATTTGTTTTGCTTTGCTGTATTATGTGTCATTTGTGTTCGGGATATTTTATTCATGACGGGTTCCAGGCTGTCTGTAGACGGCTTTCTTGCCTTTGTGGAGGCTATTAGCATGGATGCTACCTTCTGTTTCTTCTTCTGGTCTTGATGAGCTGGAACACAACACACATCATTTTCTGCACATCAGAAAACAAATCCTGATTAAAACCAAATGTAACTGATTTTGTGATCTTCATTTAGTGGTTCCTAGTTTTGGTTTAATGTTTTGAGCTATCAGTTTGTTAAATTTCTGCCTACACTCTTGCAGGTAGCTTGCAAATTAGTCTGGAACCTCATTTCATTTGGACGAAAGTCGCCAGTTAACACTGTCATCAACAACAGTCATTTGTTAAAGCGAAACACCGGCAGTACAGTAATGCTGTTACCTTATGTAAATCGGACCAAACTTAAGGTCTTGTAAAAGAGTCACTAACTGGGTTCCCTGTTTCTCAAC
Source organism: Scatophagus argus (assembly GCF_020382885.2). Classification (NCBI taxonomy): domain Eukaryota; kingdom Metazoa; phylum Chordata; class Actinopteri; family Scatophagidae; genus Scatophagus; species Scatophagus argus. The sequence goes on from NC_058501.1 coordinate 24,155,871, forward strand.
TTTGTTCAGAAAATTTTTTTTTGATGGACTACTAAGGTGAAGTAAGTGAAAGTTTATTTTTTGTTTTCATACAGAGGTAATCGGCTCCTTAAACCCCACTGGCTCAGAGAGCATCATATGAAAGCATAGACTGTATATAAAGTCAGTGTCTCACACACATATCTCACATGTATGAGGCTAACATGCAGGCCTACATTAGACAAACCACAATGGTAGGACATCCGGCCATTTGACCACCAACATCCTTCAAGCCCGTCAGACAGATCAGGCTTCCTGTGGCAATAGCTCCCGTTACAACTGACCCGTAACATGTGGCCCAACTACAACTAAATTGTGGCTGAATTATTGATACAGTGGCGTCGGCCGCTTTGCAAGTGGGGGCATGAAAGGGAGCCAACATGGGAATGGTCTGCTAATTTTATATGGGAGCCTCAGGGCACATTCCTCCCAGTGAAGACCAAACATATTGACATATGTGTGTAGGGGGAGAGACTGTATATAATATCAGCCTGGCGTGAAGGGGGAAAATGGACAATGTGACTCTCCATATAGACTGGATCTAAACTCAGCGCTGTGTTTCCCATTTTTCTCAAAATATGACTATACAATCTGAGAATGTGAGTGCTGAGATGATGCATGTGTGGAGAGCTTGGCAGGTTGGAGTAAAAATGTATGCAATATCCTTTTCTCTTTTTTTCCCCCTCCTGTTTTTAAGATTGCTCCTGGAATCATTACAGCTAAACTGTCTGTTTCACTTTCATTTGTCAGTGTAATATCAATACTGTATGGTGAAATGAGATGAATCGTGATGTATGGGAGCAAGTCGTTTAGAAGGGCGTAGCGGCGGGGGGTGGGGGCTGTTTGTAGCTAAGCCGAGGTTGTTGACCGTCAGTGAGCTGGCCGGCTAATTTCTCCAGAAGTGTCCAAAAGCCTTTGTGTCCTCAGTGCACTTTTATTTCCACCTCTCTTGGAATTGTGATGACCGTGCCTCGGGGCGACAGAGACACCTTGAGGAGCGCCCACCTTTAAATCCGCCGCTCCATGACTTCAACCATGACCCCTCGCTGGAGGGATCCCTCAGGCGAGATTTAAACGAGCTCCCCCAGGTCCGCAGTGACTCCTCTATTCGCCGTCACGTTTTTAAAGACATGAATTGGCCCTCTCTGATGGTTGATTGTAAAATTTATTTGAATTAAAAAGAGAAGATTTGGATAAATTGATGTAAAAACTTACAAATGTGGGTAAATGTGCCGTGACATGTAGATGTAAACACTGTGTCAGAGAGAAGAAAAGAGCGGATTTTGGAGTGACTGTGACAGGAGGAATGCTGAGGGCCTGCAACTCCCTTTTCTCTTTCTTCTTTCTTTCTTCTTCTTCTTATCCATGACAGAAATCCCAATGATCAAAATACAACAACACCTTTACTGTATTTATGTGTCGTCAGGCTTCTGGCATTTTGATTTTACCATCTAATATTTTTTTAAATTTTCTTCTTTTAGGTTAAATACTATCGCTTACATTTTTACAATTCTTCTCTCTCTCTCTCTCTCTCTCTCTCTCTCTCTGGCTATTATGGAGGACGAATGGTGAGAAAAGCATACAATATACAGGCTATTGATCCACGCCCATCACTGCAGAAAAAAAGTCAGTTCAGGGGGTGGGGGAACGGAGGGGGACTGGACACAGCGATCGATAACCTACTCTATCAGCCGTTTCCATGGCAACCGGCCGAGCAAGGACAGAGGGCTGCCATGCATTTTGCACCTGTCTATTTCATATACCTATTGTGATAATGAAAGTGTCAGGGAAACAAATGCAAAGGTGACGTAGGGCTCCAGCCCAGCGTCAACTTCCACAATTAGAGAAATTACATAAAGGTTAATAGCTTGTTGAAAGAGAGAGGTGAAAAATGGGAGCAAATAGGGGAGTTCTGGGGGGGATTCGCTGACCTCCTCTTCTCCCTGATGAGGGCTGAAGGACGCTCGAAGGCAAACTAGGTTGCCGCAAGTTGGGTGCAAATCAGGGTGTGCTTGTTCCGGGTTGTTTTCAGAAAAACACACTCAGATGACAGTTTGAAATCGGCAGTTGTTTTCTTACAGTGAGGAAGGGGGCCTCCTTCATGGCTGACCCCAATTTGGAGGTCGAACAAGCATGATCAATGTGCTGGCCATTAGCTCACCGAGAGCAACTGTAGGCACAAGAGCAGAGAAATACATGAGGGTCGACAGAGAACAGGAATGAGGAACGAAGGGGGGGAGCAGCGCTGTTGGTCGAGGTTAGCCGATGCTTTTCTTCAGATCAAAACCCAGCAGGCCGAGCCAGACAGACTGTCAGGAGAACCTGACACCCAGACAATCACTGAATCTGCGTCTGTCTGACTGTCGTGGGCTCTGAACTTCCAACTCTCTTTGAACCCAGAGGCTCATTGGCTCCAGAGCTGGGTCAGCCCTAAGTGAAGGGGATGGATATCATGATCTGGGGCCCGTGTTGATCATGTGCCGTATTGATCGCCAATCGAAACTACTGCTGAAAATGCAAGATTGAGAGCGGGAGAGTGAGATGGAGAGTGGGAGGGAAGGCAGTCAGCTGTGTGGCTTCTCGCTATGGTCAGTGGCCCTCTATAGGCTGCCGTGGTTGCCGACATCGCTGTAGAGGAGAAAATGGCGGTTTCAGAAAGTGTTGTACATCACCAGTGCAACCCATCTAGCTTGCACGCTTTTCTTTGAGGGATCACCATCTGTACTGGCGTATCTTGATCTATTCTCATTGACACAGCAGTCACAAATGACAAGTCACAAACCGCAATGGATTTGCTTGAATGACAGCGGAGTGAAACTGGAGCACTAACGCAGCATGTCAGCGAGTGGCAAGCTGCACCACTGTGGACAACACAGCGGTTGTCCTTTAGCACCAGAGGCACTCTGTGTTTTGTGAGCTGTGACAGTGAGCTATTGATGGGCACGTGGCTCTGCAGTGCTGTTCAGGGGCCACTGGCCACTGCACTGACCTCTGACACTCCATCCACGCAACGGCCTTCATTGTTAGCGGAGGAGGAGGAAGAAAGAGGAGCTAGAGGAAGAGGGAGTGGTGGTGGTGGTGGTGGTGGTGGTGGGGGGTGACCCTTGGGTTCCTTGTGTTTGGATTCTCCCTCCCCCACAGGCTCACCCCTCCCATCCCAACACCTCCATCCACCCCTCTCCTCTCCCCCCTCACATACTCAACCTTATGCCGATCAATGACAGTTTCATGTGGCTTCTCTGGGCCTGCAGTGACGTGTGTCCTATTGATTTATCGACATTACTCCAGGCAAGCGAACCCAGAAGCCCCCTCTCTCAGTAGGCAGCCAGGCTCCAGCCCAGCAAAGGCGTACCTCCCCCTGTGCCGGGTGGGCCCATGCCAAGTCATCCAACTGTACCAGGCTCTCTGGAAGCAGTAGTGCATTAGCTGCACACAACTGAACAGTATTTTCATGTGGATGCATGTCTGCGTATGTCACTGAGAATGCTTTTAAGCGTCACCCCCTCCCTTCTGCCTGTCCCCCCTCTTTTCCCCTGCACTCCATGGGACGTGTAATGGGGACAATGAGTGAGACACCCTGGCACTCACAAAAACATTTACTGTCGCCTCCGATTTCCAGAGGCGACTATTCCACTTTTATGGTTAAAAGGTTCTTTTCTTTCGTCCGTGTCAATGTCATGCCTCTGTGGCCATGGTTCATCCTTGTGGCTATTGCTCTCATCTGCCCCTCTTCTATTTTTTTACTGAGGTGGGGGGCGCAAATCAGACAAGCCCATCCTTTTACCCACCCCCCCAGGCTCTCCTGTGTCCAGTGAAAGGCCAGTGGACTCAGGGAGGGGAGGGGTAGAGGGCAGCTGGACACTCCCCGTGGCCTGGCTAGCCTCTGCTGTGGGGGTCGTAGAGGAGGGGCTGCAGGGGTGATCCAACACCATTAGGATAGGGCTGCTGCGATGGCAGCTGGCCTCAAAAAAGGAGAAGGAGGAGGGGGGTCAGGAGAGAATCAGAGATCAGTGACCTGGCCACAGTGTCCAGCTGGGGGGTCATTTCACGGCCCACCTCCGGCCACGTGCTAGATGACCATCTGGGGATCTGGCAAAGCCCACGAGAGAGGTAGCATCATCTTCTTAGTTGCAGGGATGATGACAACAAAAGTCAAAAAATCTGTCATCCTAATCTGGAGGGAGGAGGGAGGGGGTACTGCAGCTGCCTGTTGTTTGGCACCAAGTGTGGTGTGCATCTGCTGTTTAATGCAATGCAGTGCAGTGTTAGCACCACACAAGTGCTCTCATCTTGTTGATTAAGTGCAGATATGTTGTTGGGTTTTTTTAGATTGGGCTTATAATTATTTTCAAACTGGGAGGTGCACTCCCCAGGAAGAATGGAAGTGAAAAACTATGACATTAGTTATCAAGAGACCAAATAAAATAGCCTAATCTGCATGATTTGGTTAAAGATAATCAGGAACTACTGATATAGCATATATAAATAGCATAATAATGGTCCCTTAGGTATCCAGGAATTGAGCGAAACAAAGAAAGTGAGTCTATGAGGGGATGTCCAAGCTTTCTCTGAGGGGAGGCCTCTCGGTCTCAGACTAATCTGTAGAAAATCTGATTTTCTCACAGTTTACAGGGACATCTTCAGGTGGCTTGTTTTGTCCAACCACAGTTCATTTACAATGATTTCAAAAAGACAAGCAACAAAATCCCACATTTGAAAACTCTCAGAGTGACTGGCAGTTTTGTATGACAGATGATGAAAACTGTTTTTCTGCCAGTCTGAATCAAATTGTTTACTTGACTAATCCTGGCTGCATTAGATCTGAAAATGCAAAAATAAGATGGCTGTAGTTTAATGTCTGTTGGACTTTACCACTGAAGTGGAATCCCTAAGAGGTTAAAGGTGTTTGTAAACAGAATTTCTCCTGTAAAGTGCAGAAGAGCACAGCAGGGTCACTCAGCAGTCCAGATGGACCACCAGATTCTCTTTCAGCTGAGCCGTTCAGTTTGATGGCTCTGATCGGAGAACAGATTAGCGCTGGTTTGTTGTCAGTGCTAACCTCACCCCTCCTTCTCCTCCTCCTCCTCCTCCTCCTCCTCCTCCTACTTACCCTCTTTCTTCTTCCTCCACCTTCTATCCTCCCCCATCCTTTCATCAGCCTCTGCTTCTCCCCGAGCCTTCTGTCTTAAACTGTTTAAGGTGATCAAATTTTGCCCATCCTCCCGATGTGGTCGGAGGGGATCAAAGGTTGCCGACCCCAGCCTGATTGTAAAGGTTGCAGAGGGGGACCTCCGTAATAAAAAGAGGTCCTGCTAAGCAGATCTGACCTTCGAGATGTTTCTATGGGCTTAAAAAAACCCCTCTGTCTTTATTTTTGGCGATTCTGTAATCCCTTTAACATGTATCATTGTTCTGCTAATGAAAGTGATCTTTGCGTCTATGTCTGATAGGTTTCTAATTAGATTCACATAGACCCATGTGGAAATAGTCCAAAGGATGAGCCAGGGGAGGACTGGAGAGGGGAAGTTATTGCTCTCAGAAATGCTCCAATGTGCTGAAAGAAATTCATAAATGTGGTGGAGGGATGGAGTGGGGTGGGCTGCAATCGCGCACCAGCGCAATCTTTGGTCAGCACTTCTTCATGGCCGATACCGTGATAGAAAAGAAATCCTCTTCTGAAATTTGATTAATTGCTGTCTCTCCGCCTCTCAATCCAAACATTGGTGAAAATGGAGGCCAGTTGACAGGACAGATACATCAGCCTGGAGCGCTGCAAGCCCCTGGCAAGCAGAGGCATTTCTTATCCTGTAACAGGATATCCACATACAGCGAGGTGTGGAAAAGTGAGAACTGCATCGTCTTCATTTGGCCATAACAAGGGAGAGGGGGAAGAGGAGTGTAAGGGGGATGGACGGGGAGGGGAGGAGGGGAGTCAGCCAGCCAGCCAGCCAGGCAGGCAGCTCGCTAGGTTGGGCCGAGGCGTATCGATTGATTTCCCAATAGCCTCTGGTCCATGAACGGCGAACCCTGGCCCTGGTTGCTAGGTGACCACACCATCCAAGATGGAGAGTGGGGTGATGAAGGGTGACAGCAGCTCTGAGGGTCAGCGGGGCCACTGGTCATTCTGCAGCCCCTCTGGGACACTCCGGACATGCAGATACTGCAATGAAACCGGACCTCAGCGTGCAGGGGAAGACAAGCGAAGCAGGAATACAGGAAGACAGTATCAGAGAGCAGAGTGTTTACCACCATCTTTGTTCTGCTCGGCTGAAATCAGTGCAGTCTGTGAATCTCGTTGTAGCTGTCTCTTTACGACATACATTATAGCAAAATGCAATTGGAAAGCAGCAGTTATATCAGTTTTATGGAGATCATGTGAGGCTTCAGGTCTCACATCGTCAACTTTTCTGCAAAACACAGATTCCTTGACAAATATTTATGACACCCGTGTGATTTCAAAGGGGCCGTTGACCATATATGAAAATATTGATTTGACAAACAAAGGGCTATTCAGTTAGTCACCGGCCAAAACATATTGCCTAAATTTGAAAATGAAGGATATTGTCTTTTCACAGCCACAGTAAAAAACACGCTGCTGGTTTCATCACGCGACCAAAGCAATTTACTCAAATGTGCAATTTACCAAATCGTAAAAAAGAGGTACACGAAATAAGTTCTGTCAAAATAAATATGCAGCACTGAGTTGTTGTGGTTCATAGCACAGAGAGAAAATGCCCATTGAAGTACTGTCACGTAAAATTAAATGCAGCGTATGAAATGAAGTGTTTGTAAATGAGATATCTACACATTTATAGAAATGGGTTACAAGCTGACTACAGCGATGTAAGCAGAACATTTTACAGCTTATGACTCATGACAAGATATCTCCTCATATTTATTTATATATACATATATTTCCTTATACAATCTTCTCTTTTAAATCATCAGCCAATGAAACCCGCGAATCCAAAAGCAGAATAAATGCAGGCTCGTCACAAACGAACAAAAGAAAAATACTGTAAACATGAACTGGCCATAATCTATATCACATATTCCACAATGATACATGATACCGTAGCGCTTTTCTACATATCGATTGTTCCAGTGTGCGAGTGAAAAATGATACGGATGGCAAAAGAGAAGAAGAAGAAGAAGCAGGAGGTGGAGGAGGAGGAGGAGGAAAGGAAGAAGAGGGGAGGGGAGTGGGTATAAACTGGGAGACAAATGTAAAAAGATCTACATCACACTGTAAGCTCTGCACTGAGAGGGAAGTTACCAGAAGGCAAAAGCAGTGCAGAAGGGGGTGGGAGGTTGTGTGTGTGTGTGTGTGTGTGTGTGTGCGAGCGTTGGGTGGAGGGTCACGGGGAGAAACCCATCCAGTCAGCCCTGAAAGGCCACCTTGCATTCTGGCTGTTGCCTGTGTTCTTCCTGTATGAAGGATTTCCCTTCATCCTGTGCCATGCCTCTCATGTCCTCCTCAGAAGGAGCCCGAGTGTTTTCATGTCTGTTGGAGTTCCATATCCCGAGGAGGGAGGACTTATGTGTCTCTGTGTGTGTGCGCTTGTGTATTTTCCTCCATTCCATCTATTAATAATATTGTCGAGAGAGAGAGAGACAGGGAGATAGAAGTGGATGTTTGCTTTGGTACAAGGCAAGATGTATCACTGTTTGCAGCCCTAAGCTGTGAGTATTCAGCTCTTAAATATTCCCTTTCCCCTGTGACTGCAAACTATCTCTTGCCCTAAAGGGCCGTATGGACCTCCCTGGCCAAACATCCATATACCTTTAACAGCAACTGGCAACCAAAATTTTCAAATGGGAGGATTTAGGGCCTGGATGGCTGGACAAAGAGTGAAAGAGGAGAAAGTGAACTGTGTCCCAGACATTTGGGAAAAGGTCATTTGGTACAAAAAATTACCATCTTTGGCCCACAAAACGCAAGCAGCTGAGTAACTAAAATCCTTGACAAGTTGGCTGAGTGTGTTAAAGGTTCTGCCAAAAATCTGTTGTCCTTTCTGATTCTGATCTCAACTTTGAGAAACAAATTGATTGTGATGGATCCAGTGTCCTTCAGCGGTGGAGAATTCCAAAATCAAGTCTTTCCTCTCCGCCCACAATCTGGAGAAAGTAATGCACACCAGTCCGTCTTATGGCCAAGAGTACTGCAGTAGTATTACAGTATATGTGGTGTTCCTTATATGTTGCTATTGGTCAGTCTTCCTTACTGCTACGCCTTGGTTTCTCCATGACCAAAAGGATAGCCTGCATTTCTTCTGTGCTGCCTTCATTTGCTCCCAGTTGGCTTGTTTTATATCAGTTTTTATATCTCTGATCTTCTGAACCTCTGAATTTCGTTTGGGTTTTGTCTTCGGATCTAAAACTGTTGGACGTTCAAGACTGAAACCAGAAAGTCCTTAATGAAACAAAACGAACAAAACTCGTCTGTCATTCCCTTTTAAAACTGCCGCAAATTAACTGAGCAAAACATTGATTCATAAGATCTGCTGGCTAAAAAACTACTCAGTTAAGGATGTGGACATGACACCAGCAGTCTCCAGCGTCAAAGCTTCGACTTCGACTCATCCGTCCACACCGAGTTCCCTGTTACAAGGTTTTGTGCCACCATGCTCACTTTGACCTTTGCTTCTGCCATAATTTGCATGGTCACAAGATGTCCTTGTCTGAAAAAGTCTTTTCAGGCGTTTGAACGAGCGATCGATGCTGTTGTTTCACTCTTGAGGACAGTCGAGCCTTTGCTGTCTCCTCGCCTGTTAGGCCCCACCAGCCGAAACCCGCCTCAAAGGCCTCTCTGAGTTTGGACCTGTGTCACTGTTTGAATCTCTGGATGCTTGGTTTGCTTGCTCTCAGATTTTCAATCTTACCTTGAAAATTGTTGGAAATTTTAGGTCACCCTGGTCGTGTTTTTGCTGCCTTAAATGTGCTTTCTAAATGAAGTGACTTGACTAAATTACCACCGAGGGCCCCTGAACCCAACACAGTCCTCCAGCTGTGTATTAGTGTGTGTGTGAGAGTGTGTCAGTCTGTATGCGTGTGTGTGTTTAAGCAGCAGAGAGCGAGGGGGAGGTGGACGGAGATGGTATCAATCGCCAAGCCAGGCCATTGAATGTATTGATTAGTTACCTTTCTTATTAACATGCTGATTAAAGAGAGACGGGAGAGAGAGAGAGAGAGCAGGGAGAGGGAGTGAAAGAGAGGCTGCACACACACACACACTCCTCACCTCGCCTCGGACGGACGGACGGAGAGGAAGCAGCAGCCGCCGCCAAGAACCAGGAAAAGATGCAGAGTGGATTTAACAGCCGAGCGGGGAAGGAAAATCAGGGAATAATTGGGAAGAGGAGGAGAGAAGGAAGCGAGACGCAAGTGGATGAGGAAGAAGAAGAAGAGGAGGAGGAGGAGCAGGAGGTGGTGTGTGTGTATGTGTGTGTGTGTGTGTGTGGGGGGGGGGAGTGATGCACAGGGGGGAGGGCAGGGAGCGAGGGGGGCAACTTGACTGGAAAACCAAGGAAGGAAAAGAGAGAAACCCTGCTGCCTTTGATCCCCCACCGAGTTATACTGGATGGAGAGACTGACACACACTTTTCGGCTGTGAGACATTTGCACACACTCACGAGCTCACACACACACACACCTGCACCCTCACTTAAGCACACACACACACGCACACACACGCACGCTGTGAGGCTGTCAGGCCGAGGCAACAGCATGCATTACCGTAGCAGAAAATAGCTCAGTGCTTGCCTGATCAATATGTAGCTTTTTAAACTGTATTTTTACCAGCAAGTGACCGTGTTAAGCAGCGTGCGTTGAGGGATCTCTTAAGATGCACGCCAAGGTTTTCCCAGAAAGGCGTCGTTTTTATTCTGAGATGGACCGGAAGGTGTGGAGGGCAGGATGGAAGGAGGGAGGGAGGGAGGGAGGGAGGAAGGGAGGCGAGAGCAGAGGATGCAGGAAGATGCAGACGTGTTGATTTGTGTGTTTGTGTCGAAGCGTTTTCAGTGGGTGTGTCTGCATGTTTGTCAGTGTTTTTTGCATGGAAGAAGAGGCGGGAAGTCGGAGTATTTCATGATCAGAATCACACCAGAAACTGACATGGCGTCTCGTCTGAGCAGAGGCAGCTTTCCCAGTCTGCTGTGGGGTTTGGTAGCAGTTGCAGTGGATCCTGCTGTGTTTGCTGAGACGATGAGGGAGTGTGAAGCCTGCAGGCCTGAGTGTGTGTGAGTGTGTGAGTGTGTGTGTGTGTGTGTGTGTTGCAGAGGCCTTGACTTGCTCGTGTTTATGGTTTTGTTGTGTGTTTTTAAATGTGAACTCTCCTTAAAACCGGCTCACTGGATGTCACTCTGCATGTTCACAGTCTTAAATTAGAAAACAGGAGAAAAGCCACAAAAATCCTCTTATTCATACAGAAAAAAGCTGCTTTCTCACTTTCTGTCCTGTTTATTTGTTTGCTCATTAGACGCACAATTTTTTATTTGAAATGAATAATCTTTCAAAATGACGTGGAAAGGCGACATGTCAGACTAATTTTCCTTTTAGAAGGACTCAAACAGGACATCATTTGGTAGACTGATGGGCTACGTGTTAACACCAAATTACACCAAAAATAAAATAGATTTATTACCACAAATTATTGAGCTTTCATCCGGCAGGGTGTTAAAACTGAAATCAATGAAAAATAAGACAAAAATGTATAAAACACCCTTCAGGGAAACAGCAGAATTCCTTTTGGCCCAGCAGAGTGGAAAACTTGCAGAAAATGTGTGACTGTGAGGAAGTGACGTCCGGATTTTCACATTAAAATCCCCTGTCAGAAGTTCTCCACCTGAAGCAAAACATCAGGACTTCACTTCACTTCAGCTAATTGTTTAACTTGTTTAAAAAACCTCCTAATGAGCGCTGACTCCGAGCTGAAAGAGAGAGCGAAAAGAAAAGAAACTCTGAGAAGTTGCAACTTATCGACCTTTGAGCCCCCTTGAGCTGCATTTTGCATAAATTAAACACTTTTCCTTCCCGCGCGGCTCGGGCCACCAGATAATTTCATTTGCATAAAGAAAGCGGAGCCAATTACACAAGCAGACATTTACATTTTATATGAAAAACAGTTGTAGGGCAAATAGGAGGCTCTTTAAAAATGCATGGATCGATGCTGGCCGGCCGCGCGCTCACACACACGCACACACACACACACACACACACACGCACGCAGGCATTTGTAAACGAAGAACTTCTTAAGAATAAAAAGCTTTTGTTTTTATAAAAGGCGAAAGATCCCCGCAGCGATATTTTACTCAATTTAATTTATTCCAAAGAAAACTATCACGGAGCAAATGAACAGCCATCACCTAAATATTCAGAAAGATTTCCCCTCGCGTGCTCCGGTTTGACTCTTGCAGGTGAAACTGGTTTCGAGTCGTTTCTCTGGCTGCTCTGTGGCGCATTATTGGCTCATCCGCACAGGAGGCGAATTAAACGAGTGAATTTGCATTAATCCACATATGATCGATAATAACATTATTCACGCTGCGAAGTCGAGTTCCACATCACGGCGTACACGATCATTACTGCAACTAAAGCTGACAATAAAAAGTTTTTATTTTTCTTTCCAGGGTGGAGCTGATGGGTTCAGAGTGTGTCGTTTTATTTCACATGCTCATCTTAACATGAGCGAATAATCGATTGTCCGCCACATGTGGAATATTCAGACAGAATATATGTTTGCTTTATGTCGTTTATGTTGCTATAATGTGAAGCTTGAAGCAAGCCTTTCAGTATTCAGGTGTGTGTGTGTGTGTGTGTGTGTGTGTGTGTGTGTGTGCAGCAGGCCACACGCTGTTCTTGCACACAAACTGACTGAACTGCAGGCCTTAACTGCAGACTCTTGGCTGCAGGTTTTTCCTGTTTGTGTGAAGTCCATTACGACAAGAGTTTTGAGGAAAAAGATGCGTTTGGGTCCTGCTGGTGGCTGTGATTTGTGTGTTTCCTGTCAGGTGAGAGCAGACTGATGAAGGACACATTTTAACCTCCTCCTCATCATCATCAGAGCTGCTGTTCACACTGATGTCACATGTGTCGGCTGCTCATTTCTGTTATTATTATTATTATTATTATTATTAATCATTCAGATCTAATCTCGTCAAATTAATTCACTTATTGATTATTCACATGGTGATCTGAGTAACGCCTCGCCTCGTGGTAATCATTGATTTTATCGATTGGTTAGAGGTGAGAGAGAAATAAACAAAAAGGGAGCTGACACCAAGCAAAGGAAGAGAAAAACAGCATCACAGTGTGAAGCTGGAAAAAGATTTATTTCAAATTTGATTTTTTTTTTAAATGTCAACAGGCTGCTTTCGATTCGTAATAAAATAATTCAAGGACACATTTTGTTTTTTTTCTATGAAAGCAGATTTTTAAAAATTCAAATTTTCTGATTTTTAAATTTTGTATTCATCACTTTAGTCTCTGCTGCAATAAAACGTACACACAACAGCCACAAAATGTTCAGAAAATATTATTTACATGAAGGCACGAGCTGTTCTTATTATTATTAATAAAATACTGTTTAATAACGACTAAATATGGATTTTAATGCTGAGCCATTTTCAGTAATGTGTAGCTGAAGAGCACTTAAATAAAAATAATTCCATTAATATCATGAAGTGTACAGATGTTGATAACATTTCAGGAGCAGATTTGCTGAGTTAAACTTCACGTCTGTAAAAATGAATTTTAAAGATTTAAAGCTTTAAATTTTCAAAAAAAATCCTTTTTGCCGTAAAACTTTTGTTTTTTAAACACACACACATCCACACACTCTGAACCCCAAAGCGAAGTCTACTTCATCAAATGAAAATAAATAAATCAAAGCTGGCAGATTTCAGATTTACTTAAATAAATAAAGCAGTTTCTGAGAGCTAAATTAATAAAAAGCACAATGATTATTTCACAGCAAACAAAAACGAGAAGGACACTTGAAAACTAGAACAAGAAGGCAGCGCGCGTGTTCTGAAAGGTGTGATCTGAAATCTGCAGCCCGCAGAAAACCAATTGGACCTGCTGAATACGAGTCAATCCCCACAACAAACAGGACACGAGCTCCAACAGGTGAGGCTCGCCGGAAGCCTGACGGCAGTAAAATTAAGAGCTCAGCAGTGGATGAACGTCAGTCATGAAGTCGTCATGAAAACCACATCGTGACTCAGGCTTCTCAGCGTGTGTGTTTGTGAAGACTTTGTCACAAAATAAAAACTTCTAGTCATTGATTTTAAACAGCATCAGCGTTCCTTTTCAAAATAAAAGACGGTCCAAAATTATTGTATGTTTTATTATTACATGACAATAAATAACCTGGTGAATTAACTGATGTTGTTTTGTGCATTATTTACTGTATGAGTGTGTGTGTGTGTGTGTGAGTGTGTGTGTGTAGTTAATACTACATAATGTTTACACACATACACACACATTGCAGTGACAGGCAGAGTGAACACACACGATTTTAGTTTCAGATATCACCTTTGCAGTGTGTGTGTGTGTGTGTGTGTGTGTGTGTGTGTGTGTGTGTGTGTGATTAATTCATGCATGTGATATCCAGGCTGGATGAAAACAAAACGACCCAGTAGGAGTGAGAATCAAAACCACACGATGATTTTTATTTTGTTTTGAAATGTAAAAATAATCAGACACATCTGGATGATTATGCACAGCTGGATTTTCTCCTTCTCATTTTAAACCATCAGAAAAAAGAAGGAAGCTCCTTTTAATCCCTCAGATTTGATTCTTCTGCTCCGGTGCGTAAAAACCGTCTTTTAGATTCTGTTTTTTTCCACGCTGCTGCAAACAGGAAGTCAATACTTCATTCAAAACTGGAGCCCCGCGCGTGCGTCCCATCTATTATCATTTACCAATAAATGATCACGTTTACTCGGTGATTAAACAGCAGATCTGGGGGGCGTAAAGTGGTCTAAAGTCCACGATGAAGAATGTTGTGTTTTTCTCTCCCATCCTGCGGACCAGCAGATCAACACCACGCACCTCTTTGATTTTTCATTTTTCTTTGAATAAAATATGGAATGTGAATTTTGACTCAGCCCTGCCTCACCTCGTGCACTGCGACACAAAACGACCCGTTCTCCTCGTCTCTTTTGGCCGATTCTGTTTTTCTGAATGGTCATTTTGAGGTCACAGCAGTGTCCCCTGACCCCCTGGCCTCGTTGCTATTGGCTGCTTGTAAGACCGGTGATGCAGGATTTGATGCAGCCACACACGTCCCTCAGGATGAGAGCATCAGCTAAGTGGTTAAAATCTAAACACGCTCAATATTGGCTTTAGATTAAAAGCTTATTCTGCTGCCACCATATTGAAAGTCACTCTGGATGAGAGCTGCGGCTAAATGGCTAACATGCGAGTATTCCTCAGCATATTTATGGCCTGTGCTGGTAATGGAGGGTTTGAAGCTCCCACTGTCGCTCTCACTGTAAGCCCCTCTGAGAGCATCAGCTAAATGTAAATGTTTCTGGCTGTAATGTCGCTGCTGCTCTCGCTGTGGGGAAAATGACTGTGGATGAGAGCAGAAGCTAAATGCTTGAGATGGAAATGACCTCCCCTGCGCTGATCGCGCAGTCGGAGCTTGTTGCGCAGTTAAATTCATCAGTTAGAGGTGGAATGTGAATGCATTTCCCTACGCAGGAAGATGTTTTTCTTTCCAGCGTTAGGTTATAAGCGGCTCTGGCGGGATGCAGAGCCCAGACCCCGCACACCCCGCCGGGTGTCAGTTTCCCCTCAGGTCCGCAGTGCACAAAAAGTTTGGGGGGGCCCTGCGGCTCGGGTGTCGGCCCTGCTTCTCGGATTCTCCAGCCCCAGAAGGTGAACTTTCACCCCGACTTCCAAAAGGGCCTTTTATTTTCGCTCTGTAGCCGTTGACCATTTTTACCTCCAGCTCGCCATCCATACGCGCATCCCTCCGTGCCGGCAGCGCGCGGGGCGGATCGATAGGGCAGCATCTGCTCCGGGAAGCCGGCGGTCCCACACCGCGCACCGCTCCGCTGTTTCCAAACGCCAGAACTGCTCATCTCTGAAAATTAAACTGACAGACAGATATGATTAGTATGCGCTCTGCCTCCCTGCTTCTGTCTCTCTGCGTGTTTCTCTCCGAGGCCAGCGCGCGCGCACGCACGCACGCACGCACAGGCCGAAGCCATGCAGGCCAGATGTATGTTCATGCTGCCAGTGCACGTGAATGGACGCCAATCTCGTGTGAACACGCGCACATACAAGCACGCACTCAAGAAAAAGTGCACACAAGTGCAGGGCCGCGTGCGCGCGCACACGCACGACAACACTGTGAAGTCTCATACACACACACACAAATTAGACACAAATTTAAGCACACGCGTGGCTGAGTGTCCACAGAATGACATTCAGGGGACGCAGGCGCACCGCAGTAGTTGCTCGGTGCTGCAGCAGGAGGTCGTGAGGGTCTTCTGGAAAAAAGGGGGTCACATTGATCCTGTTGAGGGACTTTCCAGACTGAAGTGTTGTCGGTTTGAGTGAACGAGCCGCGAGCTGAGAGCTGATTAAGAGCTAAAACACGAGCGTCACTTGACAGCGTTTATGCCTGAAAGGTTAAACAAGAGGAGTCAGAAAATAACACGAATGGGAAAACATTCTGTTTAGCACTTGAAAGGAAAACTAAAGGATGTGGCCTGGCGTGGAGACGGAGAGCGGAGTGTGAATGCATAGATTTTTTCTTCCTGGAGTCAATAACTTAGTGACTCCATTTACATAACTGAATATTCATCCTTAATTCGCCTTTTTTAATCATCTCAGGGTTTTCTGATCCAGTCCTGCGCTGATGGTAGAAATTAAAAATAAAACCAAAAGTCTTTATAAAATTATCATAATAATAAAATCACAAAAGAGTAAAATAAAAACCTGAAATATCTGAGTATTTTCCGGTTTTATTCCATTCTATCTCCAGATTGCAGATCTTTTTATTTCACACTGACAACAGCAGCAACAGCATCACTTGTTACATAAAAAAAAGACTAAACGACATTAGCTGCAGCTTGTGAACACCCACTGATCACATACAATAAACAGCCGAGCGCTGCAGGACGAGCAGGATGTGCGCACATAATTCATAAGTTGTGCATGCATCCAGCTGAAGAAGCCTTAACCTGTGGGGTTATGAGAAAGGGAGCATCTCCACCCCCCCGGAGAGAAAGGAAGGGTTAATTGGAGTAGGAATTTCATCGCACATCTGTCAGATTTTTAAGGCCGTGACGCACTGAAAGCAGAGAGTCAATGTGAGCAAGGGGGGAGGAGGAGGAGGAGGAGGAGGAGAAGGAGAAAGAGTTGGTGGTGAGATCGATGAAGTGGCAGGCAGAGGGAGGAGGAAAATCTCACGAGATAATGAAAGAAAAAGAGGAGAGCTGCTAGTGTAGAGAAAAAACGAGGCTGGACCCGGAGACTTTCCGGAGTGGCAAAACAAAGACTGAGAAACGGGAAGGAAGAGAGCGAGAGAGAGACTGGGCTTTAACCGCAGATGGGGTTTGCACTCTGGTTTTGGTGAATGTAGCACCCCGGGGCGCAGCGGACCAATTGTGTGAATCTGCAGGGCTGCTCGGCGACAGTCGGAGACATGCACAGGACGGACAACAGCCGCGGACGCGCTCTGAGACGTGGATGAGAAAGGTATGATTGTGGAGCTCTAGAAACGTGCACATGTCCATTATTTGTGTCTCTCAGTCGCCATCAGCTTTGGCAGTTTGTTAGCGCGGCGCTCAGATTGATTACATGTGATGCAAATATGCAAACGCGCCCGTTAATGTTGAGCGCCTCGCATGCGCGTTACGCCTGCATTTCTAACTTTGCATAAGGAGGAAAAATCCCACATTCCGTGATGAAATTTGGTTGAAGTGATTAAGACAGATATCGGTGTTTTTTTTACTGTATATTCCGCGTGATGTGTGACAAAAATATATTCAGATCTCTTAATTATTGCTATGTATGAGATGTACGAGAGTGAATTAGTGTCGAGCACCGAGGAGACGAGCGTTATTCGGTTGTTTTGCTTCTCTGTAACGATGAAAGTTTAAACACAGCGGAGTAACAGCGCCCGTCTTGTCTCACGCAGGCACAAAAGCGTCTGTCTTCTGCCGAGGAACACGGCTGAGTACCAAAGAGACAAGAGAGCCGAGTGCTGATGCTCAAGTGAGAATAAAATCACAGTTAAAGCTCCTGGTGCTGTTGCTGCCTCGTTTTCCGGGAGTTTGAGGGAGTTTGAAGACAGTACTTAACGTTATCAGATAATTAATTAGACACCCCATAAGCCCCGAAATCAATTAATTCACCAATCAATAAATCCATAGTCTGGTGTAACAAGAGACCGTCCAGACTGCTAGTCCGGCTGTGGAGCAACAATAACAAGAGAAGAGCAACAACACACAGGGACAAGAAATACAGATTTGTTTGCTGAAATTGAAGATGGATGGGGGTCTAGAGGAGATGTCCCTCCACAGCCACTCTGATCTGGCTCACAACCAGGACGGCAGGGCCATGCTGCACTCGCGGGACCTTTCAGCTGCTTTCCCCAGGCCTTCCCTTGGGGGTCCCTCCATGTCTCTGGAGCCCGAGCCCCGTCCGCCAGGCTTCGACCACTCCATGTCGGCACTGGGCTACAGCGGCGACTCCCCGTCCAGCTCCGGCAGCACCTACACCACCCTGACCCCCCTGCAGCCCTTCGACGACAAGTTCCACCACCACCATCACCATCACCACCCCTGCCTCCCCGTCAGCAACGTCATCGGCAGCTTCACCCTCATGCGTGAGGACCGAGCACACCTCAGCACCAATTTCTACAACCCCTATGGCAAGGACCTGGCCATGTCCCAGAGCCTGTCGCCCCCCTGCACGGGTTCAGGCCTGGGTTCCTCCATGCATGGCTATGGCAGCTTGGGCAGTAGCCCAAATGGCAATGGCGGCCAGATGCTTCACGGTGGCTATGACGTCCATGGGGGGAGCCTCTTCTGCCGGACATCGGATTTTGGCCGTGAGATGTCGCCGCCAGGCCTAGGAGGAGCCGATGTGTCAGTGGGGCATCAGCTGAACAAAATGGAGGCTCACCAGCATGGCCCCAGCCACCACCCTCACATCTACAGCCAGCACTACCAGCCCCACCATCACCCAAACCAGCAGGCCTCCAAGATGCCCGACCACCTGCACTCCTCGGCGTCCGCTTCGTCCTCGCCCGGCGAGGGCAAGCTGCCGGGCGGTGGAGGTGGTGCCGGGGAGGAAATCAACACAAGGGACGTGGCCCAGAGGATCATCACCGAGCTGAAGAGGTACAGCATCCCCCAGGCCATCTTCGCAGAGAGGGTTCTGTGTAGGTCACAGGGCACACTGTCTGACCTCCTGAGGAACCCCAAGCCCTGGGGCAAGCTCAAGTCTGGCCGCGAGACCTTTAAGAGGATGTCCCGCTGGCTCCAGGAGCCCGAGTTTCAAAGAATGGCCTCGCTCCGGCTGGAGGGTAAGATCTGGCTTTGCTCTCTATCTGCCTCACACACACACACACACACACACACACACACACATGCTCATGCAGAAACCTCCACAACAAACAGACACACTCTCTCCCTTGTTTTCCCCAAACACCTTCCTTTTCCATGTCTTCCAAAAAAAAAAATTCTCCTCTCCAGCCATCAGTATGCAGCTCAGGTTGAGACACGAGGAAAAGCAAAAGCATCACACTGATGTTTCCGTTCCTCACACGGCTGTGAATGTACTGCTGCTCTATTGTCTCAACAGCCTGGATAAGAAGAACTTAGCGGCACATTTAGGGCAGTTTGAGAAAGAAAGGGCCATATGTGCCGTTCCTTTGTTTACTTTGCTCCCAAACAGCTCCTATTGATTTGTACAGTAGCTACAATAAAAAAAGCCACAGACATTTGCCCTCCTCTTAAATGAACCATGAAGATCAGCGTGAGCAGCAGTTGGCAATTTAATCGCTTTTGAGCCCACAAAATAATTTGTGCAGATATGCCACTCTGGAGCGATTGATTAATTCGAGCAGTGATTTATATCTGCTCGCCGCGCGGCTGAAGTTGAGTTGGCAAGGTAGCTGATGCAAATTAGACTTGAGCTTTAGCCAGACGTCTTTTATCAAAGTCGTCAGCGAGGCAATTACTGCGAGACTAAATACAAATGTTGTTGTGCTCACAGGCAGCCGCTTTCGGGTTTCTGAGATTCTTCATATCTGAGAAACAAGAGGTTGCTACCTCACTGGAGGTGCATGTAGTCCTTAGTGCTGAATCGACTAGTCGATCAATAGAAAATTAATTGATATCTATTTTATAATCTGTTGATAAAATTCACCCAAAAATTCTAAACATTAACTGGTTCGAGATGTCTGATGTTTTTTCTTTAAATGTAAATTCAATTAATTCAATCATTTTTTGTGTTTTGGTCTCAGACAAGACAAGCAATGTGAAGATGTCAGTTTGGGCTTTTCATTTTTCACGATCTTCTGATGTTTTACTAAAAATTGATAAAGAAATCACAGTGAAAAAATGTTTATTGTAGGCTTAGTTGTGCCTATCCAGATTTCACAGGGTAAAGATTTTTTTTTTTGAAAGGCACACTGTAATCTGCTGCTTGACATTTAATATTCTTTGGGGATGTGGATTGAAGACACGACAGCATGCTGTACAGTGCCGTGTTACAGTGTTGTCCCTCCACAGGGACCGAGGGCCCATCTGATACACGGAGCACAGAGACAGATCCAAGTGAACACAGTAATATGAGACGAGCGTGGACGAGTGTGTGTGTGTGTGAGTGTGTGTGTGTGTGTGTGTGTGTGTGTGTGTGTGTGTGAGTGGCCTGCTCACTGCGGGGGTCTGTGAGCTGTACGTGTGTGTGAGCCTGCCCAGTTGATCACTGCTTTTCGCTCTCTGTCAGCACCTCGACTGATTAAGCCCAACAACACAATAGGGTTCATAGGTAATGATTGTGCACTCTTGCAATCCCTTCACAATTATTGATCTTTGATTGTTCGGCTCTGAGAGCACATGTGTACATCTTCCATTCAGCAAAACGTTACAGCAATCACACCCAAACCTCTTGTCTGAAGACGAGGCCTCCCCGGGTTTGTTCTGTAATTTGACAGAATTGTTGTTTGATGAATCCAATCCTGCGGCGTTTGAGTGCTTTGTATGCAAAACGCCTCTTCCTGTCACACCAAAACCTAATCCTCCTCGTGATAAAGCGGCCCTTTGTTCGTCTGAGCAGATTTCTTATCACCGATCATTCACTCCTTCTTTATTTCCAGCATCCTTCATCTTTACAAACAAACATTATTTTAACGAGTCGGTCCTCCAAGACAGAGCGGCCGATCAATCGGACTCATAAAAAATTTAAAGTCCCTTACACAGAGAAGTGTGCTAATGTCTGACAGTGTTCCTCCCTCTCTCTCTGCTCCCACACACTCTCATATTGCATATTTAGTTCTTGGCAAAGCCACAGTTTGGACAGCTCGGCACTTTTCTACATAACCTACTTTCTGAAGGGGGTTGTTGTCCCCCAGCCCAGCCCCCCACCTCTACCCCACCCAGCCAACCCCCTTTTGTTTAATTACAAGCCTCTATTGATTTCCATGGGAAAGAGCAGCACGCCTTGCCCACACACACCTCGGCCGCATCGGCGAATCGAGACTGGAATTAGAATGCGCGGTGCCCTGTGCTCCCCAGTCTGAAGATAGCTCAAGTGCTCTCTGCTTCACGCCTCAAGTTTTAAGATGATCCTCCTTAATGCAGCACTCGCTTAAATACATAGAAGGCCCTTCAGTGTCAGCCAGCAGCACTGTGTTATTTCCATAACTGTGTCTCTTGTATGTGGAGGGCTGCAGAGCTCTCTGCGAGTCTGGACGCACAGTAATCATGGAATGTAGTTGCTGCCATTTTGTCTTTTCAAATAATTGTCTTTCTGCAGAGACATTTTGCTAAACACGGAGGAGGTGATCCCTGGGATTTATCCGCAGTATCTTTGTGTGTGTGTGTGTGTGTGTGTGTGTATACTCTATGGATTACTGCGCTGTATATGAGATGCATCTCTAGCCCAACCTCAGCCTGTGGAGGAGGCAATCAGGATTTAGTCAGAGAAGAAGGCAGGATGAAGACTACACAGCCATGCTCTGACACTTAAAGTCGAGAAGGGGGGGATCAGAGACTATAACTTTAAAGATGATGGCCGAAGCCCTTGACTAAAGGTCTAAATGAATAAGAAAGGTCAATGCGGTTTACGTGTCGGCTCCAGTGCCTGCACCACCCCCACAGTACTGAAAGCCACAAAGCCTCGTCCACCTCTCGCTGCGTACAGTTCGCTTTCCACCAGCGAGGCTCAAAGGTCAGAGCCGATTCCATTTGCATATCAGGAATTGTAAACAGGCCGACGTGGCCTTAGCTGCGCAGCACCTAACAAACAGGGTTGTTTTTGTTTTTTTTCTTTTTTTTATCTGGCTCTTGCAGCTCCCCCCACTCTGGCGCTGAAGGGGTTAACCAGCCTCTGTGGGTCGAGGAGTCTGAGCTGCACAGATTTAATCAATAATTTCTATCAGCCCCTGGCCCAAGAAATCAGCAGGGGGTGGGCTGGGGGAGCTGGGGGTGGTGGGGGTGGTGGTGGTGGTGGGGGTGTGTTTTCTGGCTGGGAGGGGGGGTGTAGGCTGAGACGCCGGGGGGTAGGGAAAGGGCTTTCGATCACGTTTCAGCAACACGAGACAGGGGCATACATCATGATTAGGGGCTGTTCCCACGATCATAAGAAGCCTATAGGGGAATATTTATGTCTGCAGGAGTAGCCCCAGCATCGGGGATTTATAGCATGGTAATTGTGAGCCTTTTACACATGATTACAGCATAAGGAAGCATTTACTTAATGGTCGGCGTTATGATCGTCAGTGAGGGAGAGAGCTGAGGACGGGATGGAGGCGAGGAGGAGGAGGAGGAGGAGGAGGAGAGCAGCAGGACACCCTGACTCCTCCAACAAGCCATAAATCCGCGCTACAAGCAAGCTGGCCAGCACTATCATGTCATTTCTTTCATTACTACATGAGCTGAGAGTGCACCACTGTATATACCCCTCTATAGCTGCATCCCACCCCCCAGCCCCCTGCCCCCAGCCCCCAACCGTGAAATATCGATGGCAGGGATGGTGTGAAAAATGGAGCATTTCTTAAAAAAAATTATTTCACTTGTAGTGATATTGACGTGCTGCTGACATCTCGGCCTGTTCAGATTTTAATGAGACGTGGTTCGATAACTCTCAGAAATGCAAACGAGCTCTGGATGCCTAAAAGCTAACAGGCACCTGTAATCTCAAGCTGACAAGAGTGCATCCCCGAGTCAAAACATTTCCTTCTGATAATGACTGTAGAGGAGGATCAGGGCGAGATTTATTCATGTCCAGTCAAGTGCTTAAGTTTCACAAACTCAGCTGGACGTCAGAGCAATCACACACACACACACACACACACACACACACACACTGCCCTCATCATCCTGCTCTGTTGTGATGGCACTCGTGTGGAAAAGACAGCAGTAAGGTCACACTTATTTCTCAAGCGCTCCGCTAATGAGAGAAATTTGCCGCTGTGAGTGTGAGGTGTGAAGAGGCGGTCATACAGTAAACATCAGCAGCAGCCCTCGCTGTGTGAGATGCTTCTCAATGGGAACATGTAAGCCAATCAATTGGGCTTGTCAGCGCTGTTTTGAGAGCAAAAGGCAGCATCTGTGGTGTATATAATGTATGTTTGTAGCATGTGTGAGTCTGATTGCGTCTCTCTGTGTGTTAGGGTTTAAAATATTGGATTCCAAGGTTATTGCTGGCTGATATCTTCATCTAATCAAGTCATTTCTGTCAATGATAGAGTTCCACAAAGCCTGTTATCTTAAAACAAGGGAAGAAATTGTCCAGTGCCGCGAGATTATTGAAACCAGTCCTCACTAGAAAGCAGCTCATTTCAGGATTTTTTTCTCAAATGAGGTGTTATTTTTCTCAGTTGTTTTGCTCCTCTTTTTCCCGTCGTTTTCTTGTTTTTTTTGTTTTTTTTTAAGACATTAATTTCTGGAACATTTCTTAAACATATTTCAGTAGGAAACGTGTTCAGACTTATTATGACTTATTCACATTAAGTGCTTTGTGTGTGAAAGCTTCTGAAACAACACATGGACCTTGGAAGTCCTAATTTAACTCTTAATAACTAAATACTAAATAAAAGAATAGTTTTAATATTGAAAACATTATTAATTATGAAAAGAGAAACAAGCTTCTAGTCATCAAGGCCAGCATTCAGTCAGCAGCTCAGCCAGCGATCCACTGCTGCTCCATTAGTGTGTGTGTGTGTGTGTGTGTGTGTGTTTATTTGTGTGTGCATGCTTGTTGTGTTGTGTGCAGTGCTTACACTCTGAAATGCATTTGATACCATCAGCAAAACAGTCGCTCAACCACACAGTGCTGATTGAAACCTCTTAAAAGTGTGCATTTAGGTAATTGCACGACTCTCCCAAATATGTTTTAGTCCACTTAAGGCTTCTAAACACCCTGGGCAATGCCGACTCTGCTTGTTTCACTCACCCCTGACGTAACCCGCCTTTAATAGAAAATAAATTAGTTCCCCCTAAAGTGATTATTACTCACTCACTGCCGCCACATGTAAATGACTTTTATGTGAAACTAATGATGTTGAAGTGTCCACTAAGGGAAAGGGAAGAGATGAAGTGGAGGGAGATGGACGGAGAAAGAGAGGGAGCGAGAGAGAGAGAGAGGAGGGTGGGGTGAGGTGGGGTGAGGTGGGGTGGGGCGGTGGGGTGATGGGAAGTTGGCTCGGTACTCAACGGCAGAGGTTGGTGTTGTGTTTCCTGTAAACACAGAATTACAGCGTGTTTGAGGTGAAAGGTTCAGCGATGGATATGCAGAGGAACATGCAGCCTGAATTCAAAATGCTCGTCTGATTCTCCAAATGGATCTGAGCTCAGCCCACGCACAACAAGCTATTTTTCCTCTTCACTGAACAAAACAGGGGAATTTTTTATTTTTTTAAATTTCAGACTTTTCGTGAGGAAATATTGATTATATAATTGGGCTGGCTGCCGCAGTTACGGTGGTGTTTAACCCAGACACTTTTTATTTTGTGGTTGTTGTAAACAAGACATTAAAAAACAAAATGCCAGAAGACTTCATCACCTCCATCACCACTTAAAAGGTCTGAATACAGCCAGACATGGAACTAATTCAGCAAGGAATAATGACTGTTTATCTTTACTTTAGCTTTAGAAGAAGAAGAATCAGATTTATTGACAGTATATATATTTTTACATACACATACTGAATTTGACTACTGCATTTATCCCATCCTTAGTTGAACACACACATGCAACACCCGGCAAATTACATGCAGTGAAACACACACAGGAGCAGTGGGCAGCATCAAGCACCCGGGGAGCATATTGGGGGGTTAAATGCCGGCTAATGAAGGGGGGGAGCATTTTTTTGCATTAGTTTTTTATGCCCGTCCGGTGGGCAGTGTGATTAAATGTGGCAACTTCAGCAACCTCATTATTTCGGAAAACGGTTAAAAAACCTTTTAAAGTTTATGTTTTGAGTTTTGATGTTGTCGCCTTTCATGCCTCTGAATGTGGATTTCAGTCTAAATATGTAAAAAAGACATGGACAAGTTCTATCCAGTCTAATAAATTTAACTACCACCGAATTGCAGAATTTCCATTGTAGAAAAGAAGGTGAACGATTTTGGCTGAAAATGATGACCGTTTGGGTTCGTTCGACCTTTTGCAAAACAAATGTTTTACTGTGCGTCATGTCGTGTGTACGATTTGGACTGTGATTAATTTTCTGGAAGGCAGCCATCATCAGTGAATGACGACACCAGATTGTGCACTCTGTCTGGCCACATACATGTGAAAATGAACACGGTTTTCCGAACTGGAATGAGCATAATGAAAACCATGATGGGTTTTGGCCTGGATGTAGTTATCTGTTTCATCCCTGCAGCCTGCAGCAGCTCGCTGGCAGTAAGATGTGATGGGTTGAACATCTTGATTCCTTTACTGCACAATGAACAAGTTGCTGATTCATCTCTTTTAACTAATCAAAGTTGCTTAGCTAATCTGTTTTCTTTCAGCAAATCCACTTTCTCTCAGCTTAATCCATTTGTCCTAGTTAGTCAGCCGGTCTGTTAGCTAACCTGTTTTCCCTTTCCTTTTTTAATTTATCTTTTATCCGTCTGCCTGCAGCCTGTAAGCGGAAGGAGCAGGAGCAGAACAAGCTGGAGCGCAACCAGGGCCCGAAGCGCACCAGACTTGTGTTCACGGACCTGCAGCGGCGTACGCTCCTGGCCATCTTCAGGGAGAACCACCGCCCGACCAAAGAGCTGCAGGTCACCATCTCCCAGCAGCTGGGCCTTGAGCTCTCCACTGTCAGCAACTTCTTCATGAACGCACGCCGACGCAATCTCAACAAGTGGGCAGACGAGGGCCGTCCCTCCTCCACGGGTTCCTCGGGCTCCAGCGTTTCCTCCTCCGCAGTGTCCTGCAGCACAGCATGATGATGGACCGCTGAGGAGGTGCGGTGGGGAGGGCACTGAGGGAGCAAGGGGGCACATAGAGTGGTCTAGGCAGAGATCACGGTAATAAATGTCCTCCTCGTTATCAGAAGGAGTGACGGAGCCAGCTATTACAGATGATTTTATGAAGATGAAGCATTTTCCCAAACCAAAGTTGATCGCTCCCTTGAAATAGAAGGGGGCGATACCCAGAGTGATATGATCGCAGGACGTGAGGTCCTGCTTGTATAGTCAAGGGTGCAGAGATGATTTGACTTAAAGAAGAGTCACACCCTCACATAGACACCATCTCATTGTATTATTTTGATTAACTAGATTAGAGATAATGAGGGTATTGCAAATCAGGAGAAAGCATATTTTGGTGTACCTTCAAATCTATAGTCATCTCTCCAAACGTGAAGAATCAAGAGGTGCCGTTTGCTCACATCTGGAGAGCTCCATCGTGTAACTTCTTAATCAAAAGTGTTCGCCATCATCATCCAAAGACGTTAATCCTCCCCCGAGGTTCTGATGATCCTGTTTTTCCTCAAGAATCAAGGTGAAAGAGGAAGAAAAGGCTTTTTTTTTTAAAAAAATCCCCTCTCTTAGCATGTGTTTCCATGGTGATAGTTCCCAGGACTGTATGGCGTTGAGCCTGGAATTATCAAGAGGGCTCTGTAGCGTCCGTGACTCCCAGCTGTCAATCATAAACCCTCAACAGGAGCCTTTCCTGTATTTTGTGAAGATGGTGCTGCCTTGAATGAATCAGAGCTTTCAAGGGGGAACCGCAGCGCATCTCGCCAGTACGCCAGGACAGAATCAATAAACACAAGCAGGACGCAGAAACAGACTCGCTGGTGCAAATGTCTAGCTTTAAGACTCTCACTGAGCTTCCAAATGAAAGCTCCACAGCCATTTTTTTGACTCGAAATCATGCCAAAAAAAAAAAGGAAAAAAAAAGAAAAACATGAAAAACACCGTTTGAACACAAAGGCTCCATGGGGAAGGGATACAACTGACACAATGTATAGTGACATTGTAGTATTTTTTCCCACTCATTTCCAAACACGTGTACTCACCTCTGCTCCATTAGGAAATCTTTTCTTGTTTTTTTTGTTTTGTTTTTTTTGGGGTTTTTTTACAGATGTCTACAAAATGGAGGAATGTGATTCTTTCAACCCTTTTTGTACAGATTTCAAGCACATCGCTCTATTTATAGAAACACGTTGGAAGTGCGGGGCAGTTTGTTTCAGCCCTGCTGACGTACAAGGTCATTTTTTTGGTCCACAAAGGAAAGGCTTTAAGATGCCTCCTTATAGCCAATAGTTCAATCAAACCAAGAACATTTCAAATGCAATTGCTGATCTGATCAATGTATTTATTACTGCATTTGTGTATTTATTGTTTTATCTTTTTCTGTTCTCTCTCTATTTATTTGGTTATTTATTTATGCTATCTATAAGCTGTAAGTATTTATTTAACAATGCTCTGTATGTCTGTGTGAAACTGAAGACTTTTTCTGATGGGCACTTTTAGCTGTAGAATCCCATCGTAATACCAAAGATTTACATTGCCTCCCTGAATGTACGGCCTGAGTCCCCAAACCCAGTACCCGATCCCAACCCGATTCCAGCCCGATCCAGCCCAACCCACCCAGTGATGTTACGTATCTCTCTCCACCTTTAAGGCCTGGCCTTTGTTTTGTTTTTTGTTTGTTTTTATTTTTTGTAGAATGGGGATTTCTTTATTCTTGCAAATGTCTCTGCGGTCAGCTCTTAACGCCAAGGCCAAAGCTTGTTTGAATGTTGTGATAATATTTATAATTAATAACACTATGAATAATAACAATATTAATAATGATAATAATAGCGATTATGATGTGACATCCCATCGGTTCACAGGTTGCTTTTAAAGTTGTGTTCAGACCAATGCCATCTGGCCGAGTGTGTAAAGTGTCTGGGGACCCACTTAAAGCGCCATCTGAAGGCCCCATAGAGTGCGAGTCCTTCAGGGTCACATGCAAACATGCGTACTGTGTGTCTGCCTGGGGAAATGCATGGTTGTGAACCCCCCCACCCCACCCTTATCTCTGTCTCTTTTCCTCCTCCCCAGTGCAGTGCAGACACTCCTGTCTATGTCCAACTCAGTGTGATCTCACCATCATCCACATGCCAAGCCCCTCTGCCAGTTGTCTCAGTTCCAAGAGGATTCTTAGGGTTTGATCCTGAACCTTTTAAGGTTCCACAATTTCTAGGGATCTTGTGTCTTTGTTCCATTGGTTCTGAAGGTTTGTTCCTGGACTTCTGGGGTTGTTGAGGTGTGTTGGTCCTTTTCTGGGGATCTTGGGTTTATGTGCCCAGGGTTCTAAAGGTCTTGATGATTTGTTCCTGGCCTCTTAGGGTCTTAAGGTTTGTCCCTAGCCTTCTGTGTTTCTTGTGGATTATTCCTTGTCTTCTAAGGATCTCTGAAGTTTGTTGGCTTTGTCCCTGAACTTCTAAGAGTCTACAAGTTTGTTCCTCATTTTCATTATCTATTTATTTATTTATTTGCAAGACTTCTGGGGTTTGTGATTCGTGATCCTTTGGGGTTCTTGGATTTTGTTCCTGATCCTCTGTAGTTCTTAGGGTTCCCCAAACAGTGATTTGATTTGCCTACGTGATGCAAAAAAAGTCACCTTACATCTGATTCTCTGACCCCTGTGTAAGTGCTGCCAAAGAGTGGCAAGGATTGCTTGGCCATGTTCCACCCTCTCTCTTTTTCTCTCTCTTTCTGTCTTTAACGTTGGAAGGGGCGGATTGCCGGGGCCCCTTCACAGCGTGCACTTGAAAGACGGGCGGTCATGAAAGAGGCCATCGACTTTTTTACGGACTTCAAAGGGGAGGCTTTTTTCATCCCGTCTCCTCTCTGGGTATCTGGTCTGGGGTCCGCTCTTGGCCAGACCTGTGGGCTTTAGGGGGCATTCAAAGGGGGCGGAGTGGGGGGAGAGATCAGAGAGGAGGCTGAATCATCCAGAATGAGGATTGTGGTAGTGCTGTGTGTGTGTGTGTGGAG
Source organism: Scatophagus argus (assembly GCF_020382885.2). NCBI lineage: Eukaryota > Metazoa > Chordata > Actinopteri > Scatophagidae > Scatophagus > Scatophagus argus. The sequence continues at coordinate 24,184,567 of NC_058501.1, forward strand.
GAAAGGTCGGAGGGGGTTGTTAGAGGAGTAGGAGGTGTTGGAGTAGTGGGGCATGGAGCTGAATTAAACTTTAATGAGCAACAATTGTAAGCATGCTGAGAGTGAAGGGGGGCGATGGTGGGGTTGAGTTTGTACAGGGGAGAAAAAAAATAAAAAATAAAAGAGGTTGGAGGCTTCTCTGCCGACCCCTGCTCACTGCTGTCGTTGTATCAAAGCTGAGGTGACACCTTTCAGGTTTCTCTTTGTCTCTCTGACCAGGAGCCCAAAATGGAGACAGAGTTATTTGTATTGAGCCACCTTCTGCTCCGGTCAGGCAGGGAAGCTCTTCCCTCTCTGTACAGAGGTGAGGCGCGAAGGAGGGAGGAGTGAATCCAGTTGGCTGCTGCAGGTGATACGCATTTCCATCTTAGCCTGCGGCGCCCCCTAGTGGCTTTTCTAGAAACTTGACCCTGACATAAGCCTGGCAGTAAAGGCTGTTGCAGAGCAATTCTGAGGGCAGCGGAAATAATGACATAGTATGACTAAAAGCTAATATGTACTTTCAGAATAATAATTTTAAAAAAGTCCACAAAAAACTTCATTTTTTGATAGTGTTTAAACCATAAAAACAACCAAAGATTGATGGGCAACTGCTGAATCATTATGTATCATGGGTAGTTTTAGCAGTTCCCCATCAGAGCTACTGTAGCACTCAGAGGATTCAAAAAAGCACCAGTGGGATTCCGCGTGCTGATTATTTATGTTGCATTAAACAGTATTATGTTGAGCTGGAACTGAGAAACTGACATGAGGCAGTGTCTTCAGATGGAAGTCTTTTGACTCTGTAAACCCAGTGTCCCTCTGTCTGTCCCTGCCCTCTCCCTTGTGTGTACATGAAGACTTTACCCATCTACCTCAACTGTGTGAGATGTTGTGTGGCAACGATATTCCTTAACCAAAGAATCCATCCTGTCAGGGTGTCTGTCTCTCTATCTATCTATCTATCTTGTCCGTCCATCCGTCTCTTCTTCATGCCTTTTACTCCAAACCAAATGTGCTGGAATCAATCCGTAACAGGAGCCGAACGAGGCCCCCGTCCAGCCCAAGCTTAGATCCAGTATGCTAGAGTGGCCCATTGATCCATGTTCTGTATAGAAATAAAAATCATTCTCAAGACCAAAAAAGAAGGAGGTGACAATCCAAGCAAGGAGGATCTTGCTGTAATCAACGTTGCCTATTCCTTGTTTTCCGAAATCTAGAATCATGTGACTTGCTGTTACAGAAAAGCCCAAGAATCAAGCACTCATCCCCAACAAAAAAAAAAGGTCGGAGGAGACAGAAGCTATTTTTCCACATTTGTAAGCCACCCCTCCCACCCCTGTTTTTTCCAAAATGTTTAGTGTAGTTGAAATACTGTTTGATCCCACTGTTGTAAGTAGGAATTAAAGAAATCCATACAAAAAGCTTTAATCGAGGAAGAGCTGAGGGAAATATTATATTTGACTGAGTCTGACTTTCCTCAGCTTGGACTCGACCCACCATGCTTTATCGTGCCATTCTTGTCCATGTGTTAGACTTACTAATGAATGTGGCTAACCAACCAAAGGCTTTTAAAAAAAAAGATACACAACACTTTAAACGTCAATCATGGTGGGACATTTTGTATCAACAACTAAAGAAAATCCCTTTGAATACCTCATGTGAAAATTGTTTGTTGTGATGTTGCACTAAAAAAAAAAAATAAAAATGACTCATTTGTAACCCAGCTCTGTAATCTGTTGACTTTGTTCTGACCTTGTTGGGGGTGTGAGCAGAAAAGCTCTCTGGGTTTTTAAAGGCCAATATTTTATTTTATTTTTTTGTGATAATGCTGTTATTTAATGCACGGCGGCCGTATACTGTACTCTGAACTGAATTATATTCAAATTACCCTCATGATCCCTGATACTTACACTAAAGTTATCCCAAGGAAAACCCTGAAAATCTTGAAATTCTTGACACATTTTCATTTTTTTTATTTGTTCAACATTTTATTCAAATGAAAATGCCAATGTTCCGTATCCTGATCAATCAACTGACTGAAAAACATGCATCCATATCACTGACAGTCTTTGGTTAGCAGCTTTTCAAAATATAGTTCAAAATTCGCTTTCTTGCTGGGAAAGTCTGTTCTCTAAATATGAAATCACAGCAAACATCCAGTTAGCATAAAGGCTAGAAACAACAAAACACCTAAAATGGCCGCACCCAATGGTTAAAAAAAAAGTCACCCACCAGGCTTCTCTTTTTGATTAAAACGTCACTTGCCTGCAGGCATCTGGAACAGGATATGTTCTCACGTCAGCATGCACACAGAACAGAGATCTTTACCAGAGACACGAGTATTGATTTGGACGTTCCTTCTGTCCTAACACGTAAAAGCTAAATTGACCAACAAGAGATCATCACTTAACCTGAAACTGGTGATGCAAAATCAGATCTTCATTTTCATTGCATCGATGGCACAGAATTTACTGAAAGGCCGACACTGGACTGATCGATAAACTGATATATTGATCCAGAATTGGTATGTCCCACTGAAACTGAGCCTCAGTGAGGAGGTCATCGTCTTTTTTTGTTATAGTTTCAAACACACACACACACACACACACACACGCACACACACTCAAGACAAGATCTGTCCATCAGGTGAGTTAAAAGAAACTTCTAGAACAAATCAGAATGTTCTAATCAGTGTAGAATTTAAGTGTAAAAATATTTTATACATTTAAAAAAAGAGAGAGAAGTAGGGATGACAGATTCAATTCGATTGTATATGCAGCTACATGATGGGGTAGCAGGCGTACAGAGCAATGCCACACTGGTCGCCCTTGTTGCGTGCCATCCGGATGTAGCCCTGGTCGCCAAAACGGGTTCCCCAGCTGGACAAAAGAGCAGAAAAGCAGGTGAACATAACTAAAGGGGTACGTGATGCTGTGTAGTGGTGTGTACCACACCTGAATATTATATTGTGTGATTGTGTGTCACTCTTAAACTAATTCAACATCTCCAAATACTTTGACTTTATTTTTTCCAACACTTGTGTGACTGAAGGAGTGTAGACGTTAAGTCCTCGAGTCAGTCCCAACCCGTCTGTATTTATATGGCTGACCCCGCCCACCCTTTCACAGCTGCATGTCCTCAGTCATCAGGTGAGATTAAAGAAACTGCTGAGGTCAAGACTGCATCACAGCCGTTCCATTAAAGCATGGATGTTTTATGTTGTCATCACTTAACCTCTTAATTAAAACATTTATGCCCCAAACACTCACAGAATAAAATCGTTATGAAATGCAGAGTGGGGAGACCCACAGAGGGAGGATTATAACAATGACTGGAAGGCTGTCACGCTTTTCATGAAAAAAAGTGATAAGAAACGAAACTCTGTGAGCAAACAGACAAATGATTTCGTGACTCTGCCCAACTTATACTTTAAATCTATCACACCACTTCACTCATGTCAGCAAAAAAAACCGAATACTTAAACAGCTTGTCTTAGTCACAGCATACCTTCCTGCAGAACCCTGACTTCCCTGTTTCACTTCCTCTGTGTCAGCCAATGAGCAGCACACAGAAGACCAGATGGGAGAGGAACATTCACCACACATGAGCTCAGTATGTAAGCATGTTTGTCGGGACAGTCGAAATGTCTCACCTGTTCTTCACCAGCCAATAGTCTTGTCCGTTCAGTGTGCCGTAGCCCACAGCTAACACCCCATGGTTTACGTCCTGGCTGCAGGACGGGTCGTCATACACACCTGAAGTGTCAAAATAATGACAAAATTAGAAGAAATTATTCTCATATTCATGAAACATTGTTATTATTATCATGTTATTTTGATTCGCATGTTCTATCATCATTAGTGTATACAGACAGAGATACAGCTGCAGATATAGACAGAGATATAGATAGTTTAGAGTTAATTTTCAGAACATACCGCTCCTGTAGAAAGTAAATCTGGGCCGTGTGGCATCGATCGCCACTGAAATGGGTCCGACGGTGGCGAGCGCCTGCTTCAGAGCCCCTTCGTTCCCCTCAGGCAGGAAGCTGTAGCTCGAGCAGTTGGCGGCACGATACGCAGGGTTGTAGCGGCACGTTCCTGTCTGAAGTTAGAAGATAAACTGGTGTTAAAACTGTTGATTTACAAAGAATCTGTGCACTTATTGGTTTAGGGTGTTGGTATTAAACAGAAACACCAAAAAATGTGTTCCTGTGTTCTGTTATGGCACGAAGTTGGCCTGAGGCACAACTGAACTAACCAACAAGAGAGACGTCCACGCATCAAAAACATTAACTTATCATTCATTTTCTGAGCAGCTGATTTTTATATTTTGTAGCTCTTAGCATTTCACACACAGATGCTAATGGCTCTGAGAATATTGAAAGAATATTAAGAGAATATTTCCCATCGCAGATAGAGTTTTTGTTTATTTTTCCAGGTGAACTGGAGCAACAACATCTCTGCGAGGCTGGAACAGTCTGCTGGATCCACACAAACTGCCCTCCTCCTCCTCCACACCAACAACAGCGAATCAGATGAAGCCTGGAGGACAAACATGTTGTCCGCTCCGATTAATTTATTGTTGCTCCAAAGAGACATTAAGAGCAGACCACAGACAAGTGAGAAGAGTGTTGCTGTCTACAGCCCGAGGGATCGGACTTAACTTCCTGTACACCCACACAGTTGCCTCATACGGGAATCTCTTAACTGTAAACCTGAGCTTGCAACATGTTTTAATTTCTTGTAAGTAAGTAAATCCAATTCCCGATTTACTTAAGAAAACAACAATCTTCCTTTGATTAATCTGTCAGTAATTTTCTCGATTAACTGATTGTTTGTTCTTTAAATATCAGCAAATAGTGACAAAAATTCATCAGTTCATTCGTTTTGAACTTGAACACGTGAACTTTGACATTTTTGCTGAAACAATCATGGTACGTTAAAGCCTGGTGAGTGTTTCCGAGTTTGAGCAGTATTTGGCAGCCTGGGAGTGAGGCCAGGCTCAAAGAGGACATTCAAACACCTGTGAACACCTGTTGGTCGTTGAGGTCAGAGCCTCCCCTACACACCTGGGGCTCATTGTTTAATCAAAGGAAGATGGTGTCTGTCTGAGGTGCTCTGGTGGTGGCTTGTTTCTCTGAAAAAGGCAAACTGAGGCTGGAGAACTAAGATTTCATTCTTCTGAAGTGCTGTTGTTCAGACTTTCAGATTTAACTGTTAACTTACAACGACACACAGCTTTTTGGGTTGCAGATACAGAAACATGGGTGCTAAAGCTGACCTTTCATTGTTGTTTTTTACCAATTGTTTGCACAGCTCCAAGCTCAAAGTGGTCAAATTTGTTTCCCGCATATCCTGAACAGACTCTAGTCTTAGTTGGATGGATTTTTCCTTTCCGTCCCTTTGTTGCCTCTTGGATCGGCAGCATTACTCACCCGTCCTACGTAGGGGTACCCAACATTAGAGTCGATGCCCTGGTTGTCGATGACATACTGGAAGGCGTGGTGCATTAAGCCCCCATTGCAGCCGTGGTTGCCATATTTGGACGAACAGTCCACCAGGTTCTGGGGGCTGAGGTCCACCAGCTTCCCTGTTTTCTTGGCCAGCTGGCCCTCCAAGGCCCCTACAGCACTGAAGGCCCAGCAGGAGCCACAGGAGCCCTGGATTCAAACGAGCAGTGTTACTCTAAAGTCACATACATAATGCAAAACCACATTCTTCATAGGTCCACTGAAAAGCTGTTCACATTTCCATGTTTGGCAGCACAAATGAGTTTGCAGAGACAAAACAAGAGGAAGTCCTGCACAGTTTAAAAGGTTGGAGAACTTGACTGACTCTTTGGGAATCTTTCTTGTTTGTCAATTATATTTAACATGTTGCACAGAACAAAATCAATACTGTGTGTCTCCGGTTGAATGATACCCATCAGCACAACATGAGTTTGTGATAAACTGAAAATCTCTTTGAAAATCTTTTGTCCTCTCAAAACTCGGGAAGAAATCTGCCCTAAGAGTTTTTCATTCTGATGGTAAATAACCTTTACAACTCTGAAGAGTCTGAATTTTTGCAACAAGAACTTATACTGCAGGCCTAATTGAATTATATTGGTCCAAAAAATAGCTCTTTAAGTTTCTCATTTTTTTCTATTAAAGAAAAAATTTAACAAGTCATTTCTTCAGGATCAAACTATGAAAGCAGACCAGATATCACGTGAAAATGAAAGGTGTAAAGACAAACACAATAAAAAGTCAGACGGGCGCCAAAGCCTCTCCTACAAAAGTCCAGCTACGTTCATATAAAATGCATGTAACAGAGTAAAAAAGATAAAACTATCTAACTGAGTTGTGTGCTGGGTGTCAGAAATGTACTTTGTAATTACAGCTTAGAAACATGTAACCCTCAGTTCTGAAGAAGCATACGATGAGATGAATTCAACAGCAGTGGATATTTGTTGTTTAAGATGTCACCAAGGCTGCATACGCGTCCATCTTAGAAATGTAAGCACAGAAAAAGGTATTTAAACTGAAACTCTTTGGCGCTAATGCAGTGACGTCGCACTTCACACGAACAGATTTGATGAATGAGGAAGAGGAGGACTGAGACTGGTGAGCTGTTGACCGCGTTGATGTCTTCACTCTGAGGCGCCACTTACTTCTGCTTTCACTAACAGCTGTGACTGTGTTTTCACACCGACTTCTGCGAGTCACTGATGGAAACAGAACCACTCTGACTGTTTTCATTTCTACCTGCATCTTGACGCTGGTGACGCAGCCCTTGTCCCTCCAGTCCACGGTGTCGGGCGCATCAGCTCCTGTTGCCCCAGCGAAGGGGGATGGTGCCCTCTGGATGTCGGTGGGAGGAGCGAGTGTGGCGTACAGCTGCAGGATCTCCTCTGTTGTCTGAAAAGAAGCAGATTAAAAACTGTTGAAATGAGCCGCAATGAGTTCAGTTTCATTTAGCAGGTCGTAAATATAGCTTTTAAAGAACAATCTGTTTCTGATTCGGTCTGGAGTCTCATCCTTATTTACTGAAGTGACGTCTTCAGATGTGTTTTTTCTGTTCAATCAACAGTCCAAAACAAAAGATTATGACTTCATCTTTACAGTACGTTACATTATATATGGCATAACATAATTACATTTTCACTTTTGAAAGGATGGGAGGATTCAAACTGAATTGAACTGAATTGAAACAGAGAGAGATGATAACATTTGCAGACTCATTTTCTGCCAGTTCACACCTGACATACTCTGAAATCAGAATCAAAATCAATTTCACATTCTAGTAATCAGCTGTAAAACTGATTATTCTGCTTAATAAATTTGAATTTTCTAATGTGTATATGTGTATATATGTGTGTATGTAAAAATATATATACTGTCAACAAAGCTGATTCTTCTTCTTCTTCTTCTTCTTTTTCTCTTACTTTAGTTTTTTGGAAAGGGAAAAAGGGTTTGATGTCAAGGTTTATAGCAAATAAAAGACTTGGAAAGTGAAAATGGATCAAACACTCGCTCACAGAGCATCACCACCAAATGTGGAGTCTTTTAGCATCTTTCAGCTCAGCGTTTCGGTTTTGCAGCCTGTAACTTTACTGTGTTGCTTCATTTTCCTGTTACTGTGTCCCTTCAAGCTGCAGCGAGCATCTGTTTTCAAAGAGAAGCTACCTAGCAGGCACAAACATCAACCACTGAAGAAAAGGAGCTGAGGAGTTTGAACGTACGTGGACTCTAACCTGTGGGATCATAATGATGATGAGTTCATATCTAATGAGCCCTCTGGGGTAATAACAAACATGTAATATAACAGGAACAACAGGAAAAACATCAAACTTTTATGAGCACACATTTTATTGTCTCAGATAAGATCAGTACACAGAATAAAGCCAGTAAGTCGACCTGGTCTTTCATTCTGTACTTTATTGACTTTTTGATGTCACTGTGACACAGTTCAGGCACAGCAAGCAGCTGTTGTTGCTGTAAAAGCTCTAAAAACCCACCGAACACCACCTGCTCATCACAAAATGGCAGACAGACTCAGCTAGCAACTAACTGGCGAACACAGCGGCACATGTGGCGGCAAAAGAGGCGGATTTTTCCCTCAGGATTTGGTAGAAGCCCAAAACAGAGACAAAAGAATATTGGACAAAAAACATTTTTGGCTTCTTGCAGCTTGTGTTGGCATTTGTTGACTAAATAACGTGTCATTTTATTTGTTTAATATTCTTAGAGGCTGACTGTAACAAGTTGGGCTGCAGATATTAGCCTTTTTGGCTACGTGAAACATTTGCAGCAATGTGAAAGAATCCAGCAAACATTTAATTTTCTAAAATTGTGTGTTTTATGTGGCATCGCGCAAGTACAAAGTTTCAGATATTTTTTAAACCCGTCAGCTTTATTTCACCGGCAGTTGTTAAAAATTAGTTAGCTTACTTTCTTATTTTCTCTGTGCTGGTAAATTTGTTGTTATTAAGTTTCCTGGACTAAAAGATGATCAGAACACTGAAACTGATAACAATGAAAAGCCTGAAACTGACAAAACAAAGCTGTTCTTCACACCAGCTGCTGGTGTCAGCTGAACATGAATAAGAGTCGTAAAAGTCATAAAATCAACCAAGTCAGAAATGTGACTACATTACAGTATACAAAGACATATAAACCTTTCTAGACCTTCTCTGACCTCCAATCGGGTAGTAAAAAAAGCAAAAAAATCCTCTATTTTGATCCTTTCACACTAACCATTTGCTGAACCGTGTGTGTGTGTTTGTGTGTGTGTGTGTGTGTGTGCTGTCATAGCAACTAACGGCGACAAGCAAATGCTAACAACGTTGAAGACTTTAGTCCTTAAAAATGGGTCACACAAGCGTAGTTTCACTAAAGGTTTCTGAGGAGGGAGGAGTGACTGAGGGATTATTTCAGGATGCAGATTAAAACAGATGTGGTGCTCAAGTTAGTATTTACTGCCAGCTTTGGCCCACAAGTTAATACTGTACTGTAATGTTTCACATCCCCACACAAATCTGCACCACAGAGCCTTTGGGGCCTCTCGGGGGTCCAGTTGCCTGCAACCTTGTCAGCACTCCAGCATTTATAAAAATATACCCAACTAAACTTCATTACAGCGATTAGCTGTTGAGCTACAAAGTTCAGAGTAGTCGTACGATATCTCTGACCTTCCACCGTCATTAAGTCTGTGGTCATTAAAGAGAAAAAGTGATAATCATAAGTCAATAGTTTCTTCATTATAAAACAGTGCTGGAAGTGAGCTCACCAGGTCTCCCATGTGGTTCATGCCCAGTTCGTAGCTGTGAAGTCCCATTGAGGCCTCCAGGTTGTGCATGTTAATGAGCATCAGGTTTTTCTCCCACAATTCCCTGCGGCTCGCATCCTCCACCTCAAGACAAACAGACAGAGAGCACAAGGTCAACTACTGTATAACTTGCTGATACTGATGCATATGGAACAGAAAAGAAAACTTTTACATATTTACATCCACGCATTTCTCATCACGTACCTCACTTTGGTATTTCCTCTTGTGTGTCTTCTTCCACAGGTCCCAGTGGACATCCAGCCTGTTGTCAAACATGGCTGCTGCCCCGACACACAGGCTGAGGAGCAACAGGCTCCCCAACACCACACCTGTGAACACACACACAGAAACACGGACCACTTGACAAGTCAGGACCTCTGATGAGACGGCTGCTCGCCACACGCCGAGAAAGCCAAGCCTCGTGTCAGAAACATGCAAAACCACGCGCGACGGATCAGCGTCTCAGAGGCTGGTGGGCTGCCGGTGCCGCAATGTTTCCACGCTGCCTGATATGAACTTAGCGACTAAATTTAATGGGCAACCAGAGCAGGTCAAACACAAACTTCTCCAAACACAAGTCAGGTGACTGCAGAGCAACTGAACATGATGTTACTGATATATTATGACATTACTGTCGTGTTGTTGAAGTGGTTTCCATAAGTTGGCTGCAGGTACGTGCCTCTGCCCGTCTGCACACGAGAAATCAGCAGAAACTCAACAACAACAACTGATTTCAGACTGCGGGTTCGTGTGCAGCTTGTGCGTCGAGGGCCATGACACAAAGCCAGGACCCACAGTTAAAGGTGAAGACGCAAAGATGTCATAACTGCACTTGAGTTTTCACTTTTATGGCTTTAATTGAGTCTTTTCAGTGCAATCAAAATGGGAACCACAGAACTTTGTTTTTTAACCTGGAAACAAAGCCTACAGCAGTTCATGATATGCTGCAGAAATACACTAAATACAACAACCACCCAGCACACAAAACTCAGACATGCTCACAAATAACAAATGAGCACGCAGACACCAAACGGCTGTGAAGGTACAAGACTGTTTCAACACACCTGTACTCATTCTTACTGAGTCTACTTCCGTTGTGACATTTTTTGCCTGTTTTTCTGGTTTGTGTTTGGGCAACTCAAAGTGCTTGTTTTAAGACTTGGGAAAGATGTTGGCTTTGGTACATAAATGTGTTGTATCTTATCATCAACCTTCAGCTGAATCTTATCAACATGGTTTTGATTATTTGCGTGTTGTGGCCGTGTTATGACAACCACGTATGTCCAACATGTCAACTTCTCAACACGCGTTTCAGCTGCAGCTTCCACTCGTCCATCTCGACCTCGTCTGACAGAACAGACGCACCTGTCACCATTCGCAGTGGCACATTTTCAAGGTTCAATAGTTTAGGTTCATAATTTGAATCATGTGAATTACGCTGCTATTCTGCGAACTGCTCTGTGTGCACATGTGGTGCATTCAAGTGCCATTTTTCTACATGTACATACACTCATATCAATAATGGGAAATGTGCTTATCAGTTAATATTGTGCTCAGGCTTTCCCCGCTCTGTGTCTTACAGGTTTTTATCTTCTTACACCTGTCAGATCACACTGAGCAGTCTTAAGCATCACTTCCACAAACGCTATTGAAGTGCACATAAACACCCAAGTGAGGCAACTGTCACAAGACCAGAACCGAAACTAATGAACAAGCAAGAAATTTGTCGAAACACATCAACATCAACATGACTTACTGTTTAAGGACAAAGAACAGAGATGACCACTGCAGTGATTAAAATGTCAGGCCTTCTTGGGGAACACAGGAAATGAAAACGACAAAAACAAGGGAGCAAGAAACTCTAGAAACTCCACATGCAAAAGGCTGTCACAACAGTGAGGAGACTTAAAAATACTCTCATGTTTGGAGTGCCTGGATTGCCTTCTTGTTCTTAATTATGGCGTTCAAACAGCTTGAAGCGACTGGAGTGTTGCCAGGCAGAGAGGAGGAGCAGGACATAATGAAGGTTTAACATGAAAGGTGAGTCGTGTTTCAGCTGATCAGCACCCTCAGAGGATGAAAACACGAGACAAACGTCAGAACTGTGTGGATAAACACTCAAGGTTTCACTCTCCAGTTAACCCACATTTACTCTCTCACTTCAACACGAGTACGTGAACTTTTACCAGAACCTGAAAGCCCCTGATGCAAAGTGAGTCACCGGCCGAGGAAAACCGGACTTTACATTACAACATTTAACGGTCTCTTTGGTTATTATTATTTGGTCATTTGGCTTATTTCAGAAACACTCATGAAAATGAATTAAATCGGACAAATACCAAATGTTTTAAAGGCTTAAATGGCCCTACAGGCGCGTTTTCAGCTCCACAGAGTGACCGGATAAAATAGTAAAATACACTGAGATAAAGTCCTCACTGAGCAGCACAGGAACACCACACCGCAGTGGAACAGTGTCACAGAATAACAACGTTATTTTCCGTCTGTTGGGTAACTACACCTGAAGCGCAGGACCACAAAAGAGCCCCACAGTGAACACAGAAAAAACGAAACTAAAAGCGAGCACACTGCGAGTTAAAGCTTTTCTCTGACGGACTCTCCCTTCACGAATGTCCTGACATGAATATAAAATAAGAAAAGATTGAACTTGTGATGAAAAGACTTGAACTTGCCTTGATCTGCCGGACTCATCGTTGCCTCTGCGTTAAAAGCACACTGAGCTGCGTTTTCCTGCTTGATATTTAAGAAGGAAATGTCACATGATGTGTCGCACTTCTTCCTCTTTAGAAACAGAAAGCTAATGTGTTTGGTTATCACCTGAGCAGCGTTAACTAAATGTGTGGAAGAAAATAAGTCGACAAAAGTTGATCATTTATCCACTTTTAAGGCCTGATAGTCTAAAAACTGAACCAGAGAATCCGAGGTCACTTCCTGAGAGTAAGAGACACAGTATATTGTCTTATTTTAAGGTGTAAACACTTTAAAATAAGACGTTTTTGAATTAAGCCCCTAGTGGCTGTGATACGAATTGCACCGCCACCAAGTACTTTTCCAGCTGCCCATCACACCAACAGGGACTTTAATGACGTCTCATTGTAAACACTCAGACAGCTCAGCAGCTCTAACAGCTTCCACTCTTCTGTGAAGGCTTTCCACAACATGTTGGAGTGTTTCTGTGGGAATTTGTGCCCATTCATGCAGTAGAGCATTTGTGAGGTCACACACTGATGTTGGACCAAAAGGCCTGGCTCACAATCTCCGTTCCAGTTCATCCCAAAGGTGTTGGATGGGGTTGAGGTCAGGGCTCTGTGTGGGCCAGTCAAGTTCTTCCACACCAAACTCATCCAACCATGTCTTTATGGAGCTTTGCTTTGTGCACTGGGGCACAGTCATGCTGGAATAGAAAAGGGCCTTCAACAAACTGTTGCCACAAAGTTGGAAGCATAGCATTGTCCAAAATGTCTTGGTGTGCCGAAGCATTAAGGTTTCCCTTCACTGGAGGTCAGGGGCTGAGCCCAAATCCTTAACAACAGCCCAGTCCCAAAACTTTTTTTCTATTCTGTGTATTTGGATGAAGCCAACAGGAAATGGTTCATCATCAAAATCAAAGTCTCATCACTTTGGAAGCTTCGGTGTTTGGTTAATGCCGTGGCACCACAGAGAGATTATGAGATATCCTGTGTGCAAAGCTGACAATTTGTCCTGAGGCTGAAAAAACAAAAACAAAATGAAAAACATTCTTCAACTGGGGAGAATGAAAACGTTCAATAAATTTCATGACAAGCTCCTTTATAGATTTAGATATTTCCAGTGTAAAAGTGAAATTTTTGATATAATGGTGTCATAATAAGCGAAGGTCATGGAGGTTGCTAAAAAATGGTAGGATTCAGTGTCTGGGGACAATGAATGCAAATGTCTTGGAAGTGCAGCCAGTAGTTGCAGGGAGATGTGAGTTCTGGACCAAAGTGTGGGTCAAGGCGTAGTTTGACCAGTCATGAAGGGAGAGATGAGAGGTCAGGAGGTCACCATGTTTCATGGCAGGCTGCCAGATGTGTTCGAGGTCTCCGGACCAAAGTGTTGGATGGACGGATGGATGAACTCGTTCTCCTACTGGAGGGGCTCAGATCAATAAGATTCATATGAAATGTCTCTCAGCGACCTGTCCTACATGTTAAGTTAGAGTCTGTTACAGAAGTGATGTTCACACACAGACTTTATTAATTGGATTTTACAGGAATAAACATTGTGCTCTTTAAGTAGAAAAGCATTTTGTTGGCTGGTAGTGTGAAAAGGCTTGGTATCGTATCATGGCTGGTATCGAACCACTCACGTGTGCGGTATCAGTGTCACGCTGCAGTGAACACACAGTAAAGATCCAACAAAAGTGACTGAGCGCTCAACTTTGCAGCAGCTGTGCTCTTCTCACCTCGAGGATAAAGAATCCAAATGACACATTCCAAATGAAACCTTTATTCAGTTTTAATAGAAAACATCACTTTGCAGTTTGATCATCAGAAAAGTGCAGAACAACAACAAGAGTCGACATGATCAAGAGAAACGCTGATTACCATTTTAAAGGAAGTGACTGACAGGAGAGGACGAGCTCCCATTGCCCAGCAATGTTTCCCGTCACATTCGATTCAAACTTTACACAAACAGTATTAAAAATCTAAAACCAGGGACTAAAACCGTCACAGACTACTTGCAAAATACTGTGAAATGTTGATTGTACCTGGTGGCTTATTAACTTGCCCCAGACCGTCTGGGATTAGCGTCACCTGCACCAGGTCCTGGAGGTACTAAATGTGTGTGTGTGTTTCTGTACGGAGCAGAGCTCAGCTGAGGTCTGCTGGTGTGGAGATAAAACAGAAATAATTTCAGGGGTTCAAAGTGCTTCAGAAAATGCAAGTTAAACAAACACCCTCATCGCATGTGTTTAAGGACATCAGTCACACCCCACTGAGCCTTCTTCATTTTGGACAGTTTGCTCCCAAACACCACAAGTCCAACTGGACTTTCTTTTTATTGTACAGGAAATCAAAAATATGTTTGCTGTTTGAAAAATCTCAGTAAACAAAGTAAAACAATTTTTTTTTGTAGTGGTTGCTGACATGCTTGAATTTTTGTGAGTAGTAGTCTAAGCAAAGCCCCGTCGTCCTCCCTCGTCTTCCTCTGAGCTCTCTTCACATGATGGGGTAGCTGGCGAGGTTGGCGATGCCGCAGAGGTTGCCACGGTTGCGTGCCATCAGGATGTAGCCACCTTTGCCCCAGCTCTCGCCCCAGCTGTTGGGGAAAGAGACAAAAGATGACGACAGAGTTGGAAAGAATGAGAGTCGTAGAGCGTCGCCAGGAGTCAAACAGCATTTCAACCCATCAGGTTGTCACCAGCGCGGCCGACAGGAAGCATCAAATCAACGCCACACCAGCAAACAACCTCGCCTTTTCATTTTGGCGGCCTTATGAGCCACCTGATGCCATTCAGACAGCTGACGTGACCCACCTGTTCTTGACAATCCAGTACTTCTTCCCCCTGACACTCACTCCATATCCCACCGCCAGCACGGCGTGATTGATGTCGTCTTTGTTACAGCTGGGGTCGTAGTAAACACCTGGAGACACAGCAGAGAGGAAGAGCGAGTGAGGAGGAGATTGGCGAGGTGGAAGTCCATCAGTGAAGCAGCTAACAGCAAGCATTTCACTGTTAATGTCATCAGGTCAAAGCTCTCTGTGGTGATGAGTTCAGGGTGCGGCTGCGATTTGTGAGTTTTATTCATTTTTTACATTTAGGAGCTATCACTTAACGCTGTGTCAGAGCTGTATTAAGTTACTGCTAATACAAAGTGAACATCCTACTGCTGCTGTCAGATCAGTCCTTTTCCTGTCTCAGTGGCTCATCAGGGAGCAACAGAACAAGTTGAAGCCCCACAGTGATCAGCTGATCTGTTTTTTGATGAGGAACTGCAGGAGGCAGGCTGCACTGCTGTCACCAAATCAACCACTGAAATCTTCAGGATTATCATTATGTGTAATACGCAGGTTCTTAGACTGTACAACAAAAAGTTGCTGAAATCTTTGGATGCCTGATTTCTTCTACATTCTCTCTACAATTCCCTCTACAAGTTCACTGCAATGAAGCATTTCATTCGTGAACAAGTTTTTCTGAAAATCAAACTGACGAGACAAACAATAAGAAAGAAAAGGACATTAAGTTTGCTGCGTCAGCGAGGCTCCATGAACGCACCATCCACAGTCCCTGCTCGTCACAATGTGAAAATAACGCTGACCAAATGTTTGAAAAGTGAGTCATTAAAGTCTCCACAGTCACGGGGCTAAAGAGGAATAACATCAGTACATTTAGTGTCACATTCGACGCGGTTCTCTGACCTTTGCTGTAGAACTGAAAGCTGCTCAGTGTGGCGTCGATGCCCACAGAAACCGGACCCACTTTATAGAGCGCGACGGCCAGCGCGTGCTCGTCGCCCTCTGGGACCTCCTTGTAGCCTCTGCACTGGGCTGCCATGCCTGATGAATTGTAGCGGCACGTCTGGTCCTGCACGCAAACAAGGCATTTTTGAACTGTGATGGAAATTTTACTCGGTTTTGTTTGTTTTTCAGACCAAAGATTAATAAACTTACAAAAATAAAATGTCTGGATAAATAGTTCGTGGAATCATTATTGGCTGCATGCTGTGGTTGTGTTGCATTGCACACATTTCACATGACAGGTTGATTACAGCTGCAGTACATTCCCAGTGTACGAACAATGAGGAAATCACAGCTTTTAATAACTAACAAGCAGCTGAACTTCCTTGTTGGCCTAAAGAGGAAACTATTTCAGTATGACAATGGTTGCTGGAGTTTCTGCTGAGTCATTTATGCGAAATCACCTTCATTCAGTTACAGATTTGCTTCTGCTTTAAGGATAAAACAAACGATAACAGCTTATTTTTCTTTCTGTATGACATGTGACAGAAGCAAGTGTGACAGCCTGGCAGCCAAGTGAGGAAACACCAAACGCTTTGGTTTCAGTATGTGTTTGCAGCTCTGTTGTGGTAAGCGGCCATTTTCCAAAGGTTGCTCTCATTTAGATTTTTTGAGAGATTGCTGAGTATCAGCAGCTCTCTCATGCATGTAAACTGGGGCCAGAACAGCTTAGCTTAGCATAAAGACTGGAAACGGGGGGAAATAGCCAACCTGGCTCTCCAAAGGTTTGCAGAATTTTACAGGCAAAGCAATTCCAGTTGCATAAGTAATTTTAAGGACAATTTTTTTTACTTCCTTTTAGGTCAGGACGTTCGCATGTCAACCTACAGTGGAGGTCAGCATCAGACTTCACTGATTCTGGCATGAGAACAACATGGCAGGTCCTGACTGGTTCTCGGAACCAATGAACTCCTTCAGATCCAGATTCATGTTGAAATCTCAGTTTCAGTTCTTCTATCTTACTGTCACAAGTTATGTTACAGCGACAGGATTAATGCTGTGCTATAGTTGAAGTAGTTTGTAGCACTGCAATTTGTGGTAGACAAATAAGACTTGTGTAAAAGTTTGAGAGCTCTAAAACAAAAATCTGTGCTGAGTGCTGAGACACAAAGTGTGACAACACTAAGCTTTAAAGGTGCAGGGTTGGCCTTTCTGGCATTTTCTGCTTTGGGTTTGACCGTTCTGTGTTAAAGAAAATTGGTTTTAGTCGGATACTGAATTGCCGGAGAGTCCAGATCATCGTCACATGTAGTTGTTCACAGATTTATTCATCAGTAAGAATGTTGTCCAGTTATTTGTCCTAAATGACATGACAAACCTCTTTATATAAGTTTCTTGGCTTGGTTGAAAAACTTTATAATGCATTTAAAATGGGAGTGAACAACAAAAACAATTGAAATTTATATTTATTTTCACATTGCATGGGAGGCCCACAGCATCAGACTTTGAAAACCCAGAGGTTCTAGCTGTGGTTTAAAATCGGATGACACATCAACACTACAGAAACAAGTGCTAACACGTGACAGGAAAGAAAAACAAAATGTTGAAAAATGTGGTAACCTCGGTCAGCCCTGTTCATTAAGGCACTAAAACACTTGGTTAGGGTGAAGAAAAATTCATGTTTTGCTTTAAAGTATATGGTTTTGTCACTCTTAACGTGGTTAGAAACGCTCTGGTCTGGTCTGGTTGAAAATATCTGCTTTACTTGACACAAACACGAATGGAAAATTTCCAAAATGTCAAATTATTCACTGCTGGTGCCACGAAGACGGCAACAAAATGGACCAACAGTCACTAAAATGAGCCGGTTTGTCAAGGACGACCACCAACACCCTCCACATCCCAGTGACAAACTGAGCTCATACCCATGTGATCAGAGAGTGTTACAACACGTGTGTGAAATGTGTTCTAACCAACATTTCCTGGTTTGCAGAAACGTGCAGTTCTAGCATTTAATTACAGCTCAGAGGCGTGGCTCAGGTGTTCTTACCTCTCCGACGTACGGGTAGGCCACCTCAGAGTCGATGCCTCCGTTCATCTGCACGTACTTGAAGGCGTTGGTCATGTATCCTCCTCCGCAGCCGTCGTTCTCTGTGACGCAGTCCACCAGGTTCTGGGGACTGAGGTCCACCAGCTGACCTGTACTCTTGGCCAACTGGCCCTCCAGGGCCCCGGCTGAGCTGAAGGCCCAACAGGAGCCACAGGAACCCTGAGTGAATGAAAGACGGTACAGTGAGGGTTCAGCCTTCTCTTAAAGCCCTACTGACAGCAGGACCAAGCTGAGCAGACGAGTAAGAGATCTGATAAACGGAATGTGGGAAAAACCAGAGAAAATTGTTCCGAGTTTAAACGAGAAGGTTCACACGGTTGTTTAGAAGGTAGAAATAAACACCAATATGTACATACAGGTGTGCGTTTACCTAAAGAGAAGAAGAAAAAGAAGAGAAACAGGGATCTGAATGAGAAGGAAACCATAAAGGCCACAAATTAATCTGCAATTATTTCAATAATTCATCATTTTTCCCCAGAATTCCTGGATTTGGTGCTTTTACTCGGCTGATGTGACATTAAAGTGAGTGTCTTTCGGTTTTGAATTGTTCTTCAAAGCAAGCAACATGCAGTTTTTGTAATTTTTTTGTTAAACATTTTATAGACCAAACGATTGACTGATTAAACAAGAAAATAACTGGCAGACGAATCACTAATGCAAATCATCATGTTTACAGCCCACTGGCACCTCATCAGCTGATGAGGTTCTCTTGTTTGTCCACTGAGAGGCAGCATTTGGCAACTTTGATTCAAAAGACATGTCTGTTATTTTGAGAGGCATTTTGAGACGAGGAGGAGGAGGAGGAGGAGGAGGAGGAGGAGGAGTGTGTTTATGTGACACACTGAGAAATTCAGTGTTTTAATTGAACTTCCCTAAAATCTTTGCCTTTGTTCTTGCGAAATACTGGACAACACTGTGATGACCACGGGCTTGTCCTCTCTCTCTGTGTTTCAGGGTGCCTACAGGCCGAGCGAAGGCCTCACTTGTTAGGCGAGATGTGGCACACCTGTAACACCTGTATTTAAGATGGCTGCAGGCTTGTGCTCTGCTTCTCAATCTCTGTGTCCATGTCCCACTTCAGTTCTATGTTCTTAGTTCTTACTTTTGCACTCAGATGGAGAATCTTTCTACTTGTGCTTGTGTCAACTTCCTCTTTTGTTTTTAGACAAAGCCAACTCGTAACCTCTTGTATCTGGTTATGTTTAGCTGGACTGGTCTCAACCAGCAGCCTTTCGCAACCAGCAAAGGCAAACGACGAGTGCAGAGTCCACTTTGTTGTAAGCAGTCTTTGTTGGACACCAGTCAACAGTTTGAGGAAAGCTCTTTGCTGTTTCAACATGACGATTCCAGCTCCGTAAAGAAATAGCTTTAGCACGTTTATGTGTGCTATGAGAACTTGACTGGTCTGCACAAAGCCTGACCACAACCCTCGCTGGGATCAACTGGAATGTGAGGCCTTACTAAAGCTGTTGTGGCTGAATGGGAGAAAAATCCCAGTGAGCCAGGTTCAACCTCAATAATCACATGTCATGTGATGTCCAAGTGTTCACACACATTCAGCCATGAAGTCTGACACAAAGTGTCTCAGAGCAATATTTCAGCCCAGTTATTAGCAGCTATGAGCCTCATAAAAAAAACTCTGATCTAATTTCACATCTGATAAAAGGGGAGAAATCCTGTCCTTTTTAAGAACTGCATCCTGTGAACAGAGCTGCTGCGTTCAGGCTCTCCGTCATGAGGCTCCATCAGAGCTGTCGGCTGAATAAAAGCTCCTGCATGCCTTTGAACACCTCTGCTGTTCCTCCTCAAGGAAAACAGTCTGACAGCAGCTCTGCTGCTCCGAGTTGCTCCAATTAAAATCTTTGTAAATGTGTAATCACATCAGTTCACTGTGGGATGAACTGAATGTGGCTTTGAGATCTGGCTTGACTGAAATTTGCCTCAAACAAACAAAACATCAAAACACTATTCAGTCATCCTAAAAGGAGCAGGGGAGGAAGCAGCAGAGCTGTTGGTATGCAGAGAGTGCAGTCAGCCTGCTGCATAATTCATGAAGGGCGCAGAGCACAAGCTCAATAAATCAGTTTATAGCTGCAGGTTGAGTTTCATCCACCAGAGGGCGACAACAACTTCCTTATAAAGTGGGAACGTCTTCACAGGCATTAAATGAAAGTGAAAATCATTATTTAATTTTTCTGTGTACTTCTAAAACCATCTGAAATGAAAATGTTCTAAAGGTTAGAGTTCTCATGTGTGCACATGAGAAACAGAAAATTAATTTTAGTTTTTTAAATTTTTTTTAGATTTGACTAATTAGAGTGAATAAATCTTCCAAAGAATGTATGTATTAGTATTGGCATCATATTTTAGAACATATGACATATATGTCCTAAAATAACTCACTGTCCACAAACTATTGATAGAAATATAGAAAATAATGCATGTACTTACATCATGAGACTAAACAAATGAAAAATGACATAGAAAAGTAAGTTT
Organism: Scatophagus argus; assembly: GCF_020382885.2. Lineage (NCBI taxonomy): Eukaryota > Metazoa > Chordata > Actinopteri > Scatophagidae > Scatophagus > Scatophagus argus. The sequence goes on from NC_058501.1 coordinate 24,204,943, forward strand.
TAACCCTGCTGAGGCTGCAGTGTGTCACTACTGGCTCTGATGTTCATTAGATTACATCAAATGGTTCTAATCTGCCTGTTGGCACAAAGCACAGATGTACGGCAGCTTTCAGACTTCCTGTTCTGCTCTTGTTTCCATAAACAAGGCCCGGCTGTCCGATCCACTCTTAATGACTAATTACATTTAATAATCAAACCATTGTTTTGCTTTCATCAGCACTCAGACTGGGATTGTTTGCTTTCTTTACTTTTGTGGAGCGAGAAGGAAGTTTGGGCCTAAAGCTAGTAAAGTTTAAATAAATGTTAAGTTTGAACATTTAAATAAAAAATGTATGTGAATTCAGATAGAATTTCTTTCTCTTTTCCCAGCTGATCATTGTTTTTATTGTGCCTGCAACAGCCACATCTCCCCACAGAAATCAATGAAGTTTTGTGTTTCCTTCTCAACATCCTGCCTGAAAACAGCCTGAGGAACTTGTTCTCTGTTTTCTCCAAACCCTCAAACAAACTGCATCACCTGCATAATCTTGTATCTCTCTTACCTGGAAAACGAAAAAGAATACGAGAAAAACACCCGCAGGTTCTCTCGTGGTTTTCGGTCGAGGTGTGGGATTCCAGCTAACATTAATCAGCGTGTGAAATTTCTTATCGTGGCTTTTTGTTTACAAATTCCTCCTTTTTACTGAGACAGAACAGCTGAAAACCTCTGAAATGCTCTTTGTGGAAGGAAACAGTCGTGCATTCAGCAAACCGAGTTTGTCTTCACCTCAGAAATGTTTTCTCTTGGAAAACCAGAACATGCTGTATGAAAATTGTATGAAACGTCTCAGCAATGCTTTCATCTCACTCTGCATTGTCTCACTTTGTTTCACTTGTCCAAGTATGATTTTTCACTTTTCATTCCGGCCTTGTGCTCAGAATGAGCTCCTTCCTCTCAGAAAAGCAGACTTGTGTGTGCGTCAAAGCCGACTGAACCCTAACCTCCCCTGAACTGGACACACACATAAGAAGAATCACTGCTGTGTGTGTGTTTTTACTACACATGCGACGGGTGGAGATGATCTCTGACCTGGTTCTTCACTGAGGTCACCATCCCCTTCTTGCGGTAGTCGACAGCTTTGGGAAGCCTGGACACGCTGTCGTCCAGAGCCATGGTGAAGCTGCGCTCGTGGGTCATGGGGACCTGCAGGCCGGTCATCTTCTCGGACACTTCCTCTGACGTCTGCACGAGCAGGGACACAGATGACGTTATGAGTGTAGCAGCGTTTCTGTTGCTCTCAGTCAGATGACGCAGTTTTTGGATTACTTCACTTTTACTCATGTTTAACTTAACGCTGCTCATGTGCACTCAGTGGTAATGAAAGTGCACAGCTTCACAATTTCCTGTCACTCAAACAGGTCTGCTCTGCTGAAGGCATAGCAACAAATTGCATCTCGAGTGCACGCAGAAACATTTTGTGTGGTGTTCAGTGTAGTGAATATACTTGTTTTCCCTCTATGAGGATCTGTCATTACAGGTTGTGTCAAAAAGACGGTATGAAACTTTCTTGGTTCCTGGTATAATTGTGAGAGATAAAAATCTTTTGGGACAGAGAAGAGAGGCAGAGAGGATGTATTTTTAGACTTAAGACAAGAACAAGTAAAAGAATATGTGAGAGATCGAGGATTTGCTTCAGCGGGGTGACAGAGGGTGAAAAGTATTTCATGAAGAGATGGATTTAGCAGAGTTTACTCCAAAGTGAAATGTCATTTTTCTGTCAAAAGGTGACGCTACAGAAGGGTCATAAAAGTGCACATTACAGGAATGAAAATGTAATTAAAATAAGTGACTTCTGTGCTGTCTGCTGCCTGTCACAAAGAAATTGCCAGGTATATGATATTTAGCATTTATTTTAAAAAATATGCTGCTGTTTACTGTTAGAATTCCCAGTGCAAGCAGGAAGATCATTAACAGAAGAAACACCGACCATCTGTTAGTTTCTTTCATTTCACCTAAGTGCTTCCAGTCAAAATGGAAAAAACGGAAACACATCCTTCATTTCCTGACCACCTGTTCCTACATAAACATCAAATTGGCAGTTTATCCAGAATTGGGATGAGTGTACATGATTTTGTCACTAATAAATGAGCCCGAGCTCTGGCGTGTGGTGTCTGATGCGTCTTTCCTTCCATTTTTGATGTACAGCTTGTTACAGCCAACATCTTAATGCAACAGCAGCCATCAGTCAGGACCTGCGTGTCAAGGATGCAGCTGATTTAAGGACACCAAACCCCCATCTTGGTTCACCTCAGCGGGCTGCAGCACTCATGAGTGAAGTAAAACAAGAGATGACAGGAGCTAAAAGCCAGAAGTGTTGATAAAATATGAATCTTTGTCCCTGACGAGCTGGTGGGAAAAAGAGCTTTCCACTAATGAATGCACTTAGCAGACAGATCAATTACCACAGAATACAGCTGCTCATGTGCATCCAGAGGGCAGCCAGACGGCTCAGAAACAGAAAGAAAGTGGCTCAGTGTTGACTGAGGAGAGCTGTAACAACAAACTAAGAGAAAATTAAATGGCAGCTACTTTACTCAGTTAGTTGTCGTAGTCATTTTTCAATCAAGATCGCTAAACGTTTGCTGGTTCCAGCATCTCACAGTGTAGTTTTGATGTTTTCTTTGTCAGAAACAGAAATTGACATGAGGGGTGCAGCTTAGGCCTGATCCATTTGACAAAATAACATGAATCATTTTCTGTCCACTGTGACTTAGCATTTTTATTGTTTCCCGAGAGGAGGTGAATTAACACCATCCCATCTCCCCAAAACCAGGACTCCCTCGAAAGCCAAAGAGTAATTCAGACACTGAATGTCAACCAATCACAGCTATTGGCTTTTCCCCAACTTGTAACGGTGAAAAGATAGGAGAGACTGAGAGCAGAAATGTCAGAGTACATAAGGGAAGGCAGCTTAACTAAAGCATTAGTCTCTCTGTTAGAGCCAGGACCTTTTGTCCTCCACGATGAGAACAGGATAAAACAAGCTAAGAAATGTGTCTGCTGGGTTGGGACGTTACTGGGCTGATATCATGATGTCTGGCGTCGCATGTGGTCGGCCTCAGACTCACCATGTCTCCCAGGTGGTTCATTGCCAGCTCGTAGGAGTGCATGCCCAGCGCGGCCTCCTGGTTGTGGGCTTCAATCATACGCATGTTCTTCTCCCAGACGGCCCTGCGAATCCCTTCTTCATCCTGAGAGGAACAAGTGCATGTGTCACTATGAGTCAAAACACCAGCAGTCACCAGACGTTTCACCAGACACTGATGGGCCTCATAACGAGGCCATAACAAACGTAGCTTCCTTCCTGCATTAAAACACCTGACAGCTAAAAGAAATGAATCTGGGCAAATAGGACGAATGAATGTTTTAATTATCTAAGACAAAAGCTTCTCTGTGTTACAGCCCCACTTCATTAATTAGGCCAATTAAACCAGTTCACATGATGTTCCCCAGCACAGCTAATAAAGCAACATAACTGTGCTATTAGCCGTGTTGTAGTTCGTGTTGAAATCTTACTTCATCCAAAATATCCAAAATGTGCGTCTCATCACAGCTCGGTGTGCCTTTTATGGAGCCTGACTTTCATTTATATGCAAGCTGTTGACGACTGTCACAAAATGGGGATAAGATACAGCAAAAACATCCCGTTCTACTTGGTATTCGAGGTCTTAACAAGCATTAGCATAAATATAATCACTATTTCTATCTTGATACCAACTGCAATAATGGAAAATGCAAATGATTCAAGGAGACTTTGATTCTGTTACACTGATGTCAGTTCAAGGAGGGTTGAATTAGAGGAACTGTTGGAGGAATACTGATTAAAATCACTGTGGGAGAGAGAGAGAGATGCACTCTTTCTGCTGACTACACACGAATGTAAATAACACAGCACTAATGATCATATGAATACACACACGCACGCACACACGCACACACACAGCTGTGGTGACCTCTAGCCGGAGGTGAAGTGCGGAGGGATAACAGATGCTAAGCGAGTCTGCGGTCGGATCTGATTTAACACCAACTAAACTGCATTTCCTCCTTTCCTCACAGCCAGGAACTAGAACAACAACAACAACAACAACAACAACAGAAACAAATAAATAGATAGAAGAAGGCTGGGAATTTTAGTGACATGCAAACCGAAAGACAAGACAGGAGTTTCCGCTGTTGGAAATTTCTGACACCTGCTAACTGGCTTCAGTGTCGACTTAACCTCAGCTGAACACTGAAATAGCATAAAGGATGAGACGTTTTGGTGATGTGATTTCAGTTGGTTAAATGTTTGCCCCACTGAACTGAAGTAAATAAAAGGACAGCTGGGGCAGAAGTGGGTCTGCAGCCTTTTGAAAATGAACTTTTTTGAATTACTGGCTGAGGATGAGAAAAGATTAAGTCGCTGTAAATTCTCATTGTGCATGTCCTGCTTTACTTTTGATTCTCTGTTTTCCAGCTCCATCTGTCTTGTTTTCTCCGGGCCAAAACACATAAGTAGAGCAACCAGTGCCGGACTGGCATTTCTTACTTTTCAGGATTGTTTTCTACTTACTTACTTACATCACAGATTCATTAGGCTCTGTGCTGTTAACACTCCAGGAAACAATCGGTTGCTCTGCTTATGTGTTCTGGCCCAGAACGTCACAGAGCCTGTTCTACGGTAAATGATAAACACAAGGAAGTGAGTGAGTTCACACCTGTGTCAAAGATTTACAGTTTAAAGTCTCTCACCACCAACAAAGAGGACGTCTCTTCTGTCCTGTCGGATGTGAGTGATGCGACAGGAGGATCAGGACGATCTGCTGTGTTTTAAATGTTCACAGCATGTCTGACCCTGCATACACATTTTGAAAGATCAGTAATGCTGGTTTACTTTGCAAACTGCTCATACAGAACATTATTTTTATTTCCTTCCGTATCATCTCTTGTAGCACAACTTAGCATCAAAGCGTTATTGGACTTTTTTGTTTATGTGGCAATAAAAGGAACTAATCAAAGATCCCCAGAGCTTTTGTGTAAAATTTTAGCCTCTTTGGCTCTGCAGCACATCCAAACACAAACACTTCAGATGTTCCAGCTGTTGCTAATAATCACAATAATCTGCCCATATGCTGATGATATGAGATTATCCACTTAAACATAACATGTAAAAGAAAATACAGCTCAATAATCTGAACAGTCTGACAAACTGGCGGCACCACATTTCTTAAAAATACTCCCAGGAGTCTGATCACAGTCGAACTCATCTTCTCTCCTCTCAAGGCTTGTTGTTGGCGAAACAACAGACCACAGCCAGCCAAATGGAGATTCGGTATTTGAGTCAAGTTAATTAGAACTCGTCAGAGAAACATCTGCTTCGTTTAATGTTCTCTCTCAAGAGCTGCGTCCACCAGACTGGCGACAGCACAAGCAGCTGAGGGACAGGAGCCTAACCGAGAACTGACGGGCAAATCATCAGCTGTAGCCACAGACAGATGGTGAGTCAAACACCAAGATGTCCACATGTTGAGCAGTTTACTTAAGCACAGACAGAAGAGCGAACACAAGCAACACAAAGACAGAAGTGAAAAGAGGAGCTTGACAAATACGCATCTAAACATACACACAGACTCAAATAAGGAGGTAAAGTCACTGACATTCAGTGTTACGATGGAAACAACAAGACCCCAAGACTCCAAGACTCGAGCTACAATCAAAATTTGACATCCGATCCCATTAACGTCACTCTGATCTTTCCTTCACTCTACTGCTTCCTGTTTCTTTCTCCTGACTTTTTGAAATTGCATCTCTGAACTTCTGAGTTTGAACGAATTCGTCTTGGGTTCAGAAGTGAATTGTTAAAAAAAATATGAGGCTTCACCACAAAAGCACTCAGTTTCAAAGTATGCACCTCATAAATGAGTTAGCGTTTTTGTCTGTGACCTTTATTCAGCTCGTTACAGAAAAGTAAGTTTTAAGAAGAAGAATTTTTGATTCAGTTTTAGATAAAGCGGCTAGCAGCAGTTACCTAAACTCAGCTGCAAAACATTGTGTTCAATTTCATCATTTTATAATTTAAATGAATGATTAGCTTAGTAGGTCCGTAGAGAAACCGCCGAGTTTCTCTACGTGATCTCTTACCAGGCCGTTGTACTCTTTCCTGTGTGTGACCTTCCACTGTTCCCATTGGCTGTCCAGCGATGTTTCGTCCAGGTGGCCCAGAGCTGAGGCTGCCAGCAACAACACGCAGACACACTGCAACATCCTGAAAGAACAGTAGCAGCACACACACACAAATAAAGACCTGCATTTGCTTTTCACTACAAGTTCAGAACTGCTGGAGTGAAGCATGAGAGTCAAACCCGCTACGATCAATAAAAGGAAACATCACTTTGCACAGGTTGTTTCCAAGGAAACCCTCCAGCAGCTGACTGGCCCAGTGTATAAAACTGTGCTGTTTGCAGAGGAACTGAAGGAAATGCTGAGCTTTTTTAAAAAATATTTTTTGGCATGTTTTGGTCACCATCGTGATCAGATTTGAGAATAAATGCGTCTCTTCGTGCTTCATTCTCAACAGGTGTACTTTTTGTGGTGGTGGAGAAGTTTCCGCGCTCGTCATCAGAGATTCAGACACTTCCTCAGTGCATTTTTGAAGTCCAGACATTCACTGCAGTCTGCAACCTTTACTTCTCTCTGCTTTCCTGCCTGGTCCTCTCTTGTTTAACTACATCCTGCTTCTAAACTGCATTAAAAGCCATCGAGCTGTCAAGTTTTTCCAAAGAAAAAGCAGAAAACACTCTGCGGCTGTGTGAACGCTGTCTGCTTCCTACACACATTGATTATACCTCGTATGTCTTCACCCTCGGATGAGTTTATGCAAATGCCATGATGTAAATAGCAGGGTTTTGTGCTCTATGCAAATAGTTTACTGTTACTCTGAAAAATATGTGCACTGTGCTCTGGCGCTGAATGAGTCACAAGAATGTTCCTGGTGATGGTTGCTGTTGCTCATAAAGCAGCAGTATTTGGAGCTGACCTCACATGTGAGCAAACATTAACTCTGCTCAGCTCCCACTAAAGACTGACTTCCAAAACTCTTTCTGTTAAGGTGCAACTAGGTCAAAATCATTCTCTAATCCTAATCCTATTAAGACTAATTACTTTCATAACTGGAAAAATTAGTATGAATTAATGCAAGTTGAAATTCAAAGGAAGGAACTTCAATGGGAAGTCATTTCCTGTAGCGAAGTGAACTCTGTATCGTGTTAGTGCAGTTCAGCTCAGTAACACACACTACCTTTAGTCTGTTCAAATCTCTTTAGGTAAAGTGAAAGTCATTCTAATTCACAGAGCTGAAAGTAAAACTCCTGGAAAATCACCTGGAAATCAACAAACTTTACCTTGAGTCCAAAAGGCAAAGAGTTCGGCGAAGTTTTCTGGGTCGAACTCCGTCTTCCTCTGCTGACAAAGTAGGTCAGTGTGTGTGTGTGTTTATATCGGTTGGCTTTTGAGGAAGTACGATGGGAGCTCCAGGTCTGGGGAGGAGTTTCTTTTTTTCCAGGCAGGGGAGTTACATCTGTTTTCACTCCGATGGCAAAAATGCCAGAACCAGATGATGTCAGGTGTCGAATTACATGGCATCTCTGGAAACTTCACAGGCGCGGACAGTGAACTCAGCATTCTGCTGCATTGAGGGGCACTCCCTGAAAAATGAAAAAGGCTCTTGGATTTTTAATAAAAATGTTTTGAAATAAACTGCAGTTCTTTGTTATGAAAAAATTAAGAAGTATTTTGCAGCTATGACATGAAAATGACGTGAAATGGATGGGCTGTGGGATCTTGGCAACATCTTCTGTGTGTGAAGTCTTCAGGTACTGGCAACAGAACTTTGGTTAAACGTTGCAAAGATCATGATTTTGGTTAAATGTTAATAAAGTAAGCATGTCTTGGCTCGTCTTCTGAGTACGGTGGCCCTGAGAGCTCAACACAAGAAAATTCCAGTCTCCACTAATTGCTCACCAATTACAAAAGGTCCTGTTAGCTGTGTGTCATGTTTTAGCTGCTAAAAGCAGATATTATCCTGGCTGGATCCTACTGAAAACCCAAAGACATGCGGTCGCAGCGACACCGTAGTGTTGCTTTAAAGCATACACTGCTTTATATCCTGTTTTATTCTAAATGGGACTATAATTTAGAAAATGAACATCATGCTGACCACAAAGCCTTCTGTTAGATATTCTTGGCCTTTACCTTAAACATTATTGCAAAGCGTTACTGACAGTCAAACATGCTGCATATTCCAGAGGAAGAGCAGGTAAGTTTTTAATAGTGCGTGACCACGATATATCAGACCCGATCACGAGGATTCGGTCAAGTAAACTTCCCAGGCCGGGTCCAAAATAGATCTTTACCATATTTATTTTCTCTGCCATGTTGTCTGGTTTTTGGTGGATACGTACTTCCTCGTGCTGTTAGTCAACAGCCTAATGTGTCACGTCTGTGTGTATATATGAACATGTCGTGTGACTCCTATAGTCATACAGTGGTCTAGCATATGTGGTCACTCGTCTAATTTTAAGAGCGTCCCGTGTACCTCATATGTCCAGTGATGCATGGCTGCGTTGCAGCAGGTTACTCACACATGTAATGAACAACGGGAAATCAGTTTTTTGAAATGATCAAAATGTTTAGTTTTCACACTTTTCACAAAGTTTACTTTTTTAGACAAGTACTTAGCACTTAACTAACAACATTACAGGTAAATTATTCATATTTACATGCACTGTAAGTATGTACTGCGTACAAGGGTTTTTTGGTTCTGATGCAGCATGCAAACTACAAACTGCACTAAAAAGTACAATATTTTGCTTCTGAATGCAGTGGAAAGGAAGTACAAAGCAGTATAAAAACATAAATACTCATGCAAAGTTAAGCACTTTAAGTGCAGACTTTATAACTCATCTGCCTCTGTCAGAGCCATAATTACACACCTGGACTAAATCTACCTCTCACCTTTTTGCACTCTGAAAAAATTGTATATTCTGATACTGTTTTTACTATTATTTATTTTCATACAAGTGCCCTTTAGTGTATTTTACTCTATTTTTATGCCCAGTATTTTGTGTCATTGTGTGTTTTACTGTACTGAAGTATACCGGACTGCTATGACAACCTAATTTCCCCTCGGGGATGAATAAAGTCATCTATCTATCTATCTATCTATCTATCTATCTATCTATCTATCTATCTATCTATCTATTCAGAAAACAGATTGAAGACAGCAGAAGTTGAGGCTGTGCAGACCCTCAGTGCATTCAGTTGTCTGAGGCTGCATTTTGATGTTATAGCTTTTAATTTCCAACAGAATTAATATGTCATTTCTTCTTTTAAAAGTTAAAGAGCCTTGTTTTAGTCTGCGCCAACATACAGCGATGAGGATTTCTTACAGAAATGCATCTTCCTGTAGCTTCAGCGCCCCTCAAGGTCAACAGCGATCAGATCTGCGCTGGGTTACGATCTCGGGTGTGTTAAGAGCAGTGCAGGTGAGCGGTTGCAGAGCAGGCCTCTCATCACTGACGGCTCACTATTTATCTGATCGATGGCAGCGTTTTTTCTACTCGCTGGATTTCACCAGGCAGCCGAGGGCGTTTTAAGCCCCTTTAAGGCTCTTCCTCCAGGTTCCTCCATGGCCACTTTAGATAATGAGTCTCATAGATGATAGTGTCGTGATTGATCTCCCATGTAGCACCCAACCCCCCTCAGCACCAACGAACAGGCAGCAGGTCATGACCAGTGTGTGTGTGTGTGTGTGTGGGCCACAGCTACAGCTCCTGATAGATTTATAATCCAATATTCCTTACTAAGGCGGTTACCAAGCAGTCGATGGCGCTATTTTTATCTGCAGTGTTAGAAAATCTATTAATAGCTCTATAAAGGCTGACGTTGAGAACGTATTTCTGTAATCCAAATGCTCTGCTGTGCGCGGCGGCGGCCATTATCTTAATGTTGTGATTGATTTTCTCTTTCACTCTGTGTCTTTATTGTGTGCACTGGACGGTAATCTGAGGGCTCAGTTTGACGGCAGGTTCCTGTTGTCTTCTCTCTTCCTCCCTCCATGAAGCAACATCTGTTCCACATCTTGGCTCTTATTGTCAGCAGCTGCCAAATAAACTGGAAACTGCTCAGTTCCCAGGATCCTCTGCTCCTGTCATATGATCAGCTCGCTGACTCAGACCATCACAGGATGTCCTCCTCTTGCTATTATAGAACCCACTTGGCTCTGTAATAGCAAGAAGTAATCTTACATCACAGCGGTGGGGCACTGCTGAGAAAACTGAATGACATCCCATTTTCTATATGCAGCCCTGATCCATATGACTCCCAGGCGGACGGATTACGTAACCCTATAATGCTGTCCCCGTGTTGATATGGCACCAGAACGCATCATTCAGATTCTTCTTCCCCACCAATCTACCGCGAGAGAGCCTGAGAGGGTTTAAATCCTGATCTGAACTGTGTGCAATTTTCACTGACCAGTTCAGAGATTAGGGCAGCAGACACCAAAGAGGTTTTAAAGGCTTGTTTTGATTCCAGCAGATTAGACGCTGTTGTCTTTTTTCATTCCGAGCTCAGATTGTTTGTCGAGGGAAAATCAGGAGGTGTGTGTGGTCCAAAATTTGCTCTCCTCTTTCGGAATCTGTGTGAATGTTTCAGTGCAAAAGTCAGCAGAAAAAAACCCAAGTTATGCACCAAAGTTGGCTTCATGTTGTTGTTTATTACTGCCAGATATTCTGCCATTAAAGACAAATGAAGTAAAAATGACTGCAGTTGAGACAAAAAAACTTCCTTTAAAAAATAAAAAGCAGACCATAAGTTTAATGAATTACGTTACTTACTTTTGGTATGTTAACATGGTTGTAGAAAGTTTGCAATTTTTGTGTTTTGTGTTAATGAATTGACTGAAACAATACTGCCCACTGCTGGAGGAGAGGAAACCTGAACATCAGGCTAATCCCTGTGTACGAAATAAAAGTTATGTTTTTGTATTTTCAGTATTTCAAAAAATTTGACAGAAGATTGAAATAGTCTGTCTTAAAGGACTAGTTCAACATTTTGGGGAAAAATGTTGACTGGCATTGCTGGTGAGTTTTTAAATGAAGCTGACTGGACAACAAGACTCAGAAGTGTGTGTGTGGCTGAGACATCGAGCAACACCCAGCAAAACCACAAATGATTGTTGTTACTCTTCTACACGCAAACAAGACACAACTTGCTCAGCGAGGACAGTGAGCTTTAGAGGTGATGGTAGGCAAATTTTTCCCGTCGCCTCTCATTTAACAGACAGACACAAGACTGAGAGCTACTGCTTCATCCCTCATCCTGAGGAGCTGCATCACAGCTTTGAACAGCTCTTACTTCCTGCCTCGGCTGAGACGACGCTCCGGTGATGGAGGCTTTGTGAGGGATGGAGGCTCCTTCAGCCAGGAGACTCCGCAGCTCCAGAAGAGGAGGTGGTCGGATGGATTCACCATCATCCTTTTGACCTCAGACACTTCAACAGCAGCATCAAATGACTGTCACTGTGTCTTCAATACGTAAAGCTGATTATTCTCAGAGAACTGCTTGTTCTGTCCTGGGACCAGTTCACATGAGAGCAGCAGACATCAGAAAACCTTTTAAACTGCTGTGCTCATCCGAACAGATTAGATCAAACTCAAAGCTTTTGATGCCAAGTGGAGACCGTGTACCGAAAAGATCATTTCAAATCTATTCTGGTAGAAAACAAGTTGCTTTATAATACTGTGGGACTTTGTTCCTGTTAGTGAACGCAGCGCAAATGCAGACTCCAGACGGCTAAATGTGGGAAAACTGTGACCTGATTTTTGTAGCTGAGCAATAACATTCAGATGGTCTGAGGTCGGTGCAGCCACCAGGTGAGTCAAGGTGCAGGAGAAAGCTGAAATTTGGGAGGCATCGCTGCTGTTCACAGTAAAAATACATTTGATATAATGTGGGTTAACAGGTTGAGAGAACTTGACCAGAATGTAAAACGAAGCTGAATTAGCTGTTTGTGTTCAGGGGAATTGGCCTTGAGGAGATCCATAAGTCCTCCTGGCCCAAAGTCACAGTGAAACGAAAAATAGACCAAACAAAGGAATACAGACGGCGACAAAACCAAGGACACACAACAGTGGACATGATAATGCACACAGTACACATGACTCTGAACCACAGGTACACCCATGGCGGTTTGGTTTTGGATTGAGGTTAGGAGGTCAGAGGAAGTTATTCATATTAACCCCCGAGGAAGTTACATTTGGTTGAGATGACCCCGATTCCAAAACAGTTGGAATGCTGTGCAAAACAGAGAACCAACAAAATCTTTGAGTTCATTGAAATTTGAACCAGTTTGAGATGTTTGGACTGACTGACAGACCGACAGACGTGTCCCGCCATGGGACTATGGGACTATGGGACCATGGGACCGGAAAAGACAAAAAGAAAAAAAGAATATAAGTAAAAAAGAACAACATGCGTGTGACGTTTCGGCTGAGCACATTGATCAGAGCACTGCAGTCCTCTTCAGGATTCATGCTTCAGGGGGTCCTTCTTTGCCTTGTGCCAAAATAAAAAAAACATTTCCGAGTGATTTATCTTGGATGGTGATGCGTGCTGTGTTCAGGTGTTATTTTTAACATCCACACTCGTGAGACAAACTGCACGAGCACCTGATCACTCGAGAGACAGTTGAGATGAAGCTTGAGAAAAGGCTTCATGTTTCGTTTATATTTTTCAAATAAAAATGGCTGGAATCTTTTTTATTTTAATTCCTTTTGGATTTTTTTAACAAGTCTGTCTTCAAGCCCCTCCCCCCATCTGTCAGCGTGGGCGTTTTAATGTCGAGCTCGCTGGTGGATCTGTGTCTAAAAGGGGCCGAGTAATACCTCTGGACTTTTAGCTGAAGTGAAGGTCCTGATTTTTCTTTTGTAGTACATCTCTTATTACATTAATGTTCTTCAGTCCTCTACTGGTTGATAAGCAGTTAAGCACAACTCCTCTCACTTATTATTATATTATTATTGGATTTTTCTTTCAACGTTGTGGTTCATTTGAAGGTATCATTTTATAAACTCCTTACTAAATGAAGTAATCAGTTTCGGTCTGAGGTCTGAACTCAACTTTCTACCACATTAGAGTTGGCTTCAAGTTTGTCTGAATCCAAAATGACTTGATTGAAATATGATGATATGATGTGGAAAAGTACATCAGGAAAAATAAGGCAAAATAAAATAATATTTTTCTGCAACTGTCCCTCAGTTTATAAGTGAGTATGTGAGTAAGTGTGTAAAATGACCAGTTCCCTTGTAGTACTTAATGCACTTCTTGCCACTAATGAGGGAAAATGGTTAACAAATAAATTATATAATGTAATATCATAGATTAAAAAAACTTTAATTAATTAAAGGACATTCACAAGATGCCAAGCAGACAGACTATAAAGCAGTTCAGCCACCTTTACCTTCAGCATTAATGTGATGAACAAATGAATACGTTAATAATCAGTATGTAGTATGCAGTATGTATCATTCTGAAAATATGCCATTCTGTGTGATCAGTACTTTTACTTTTGGTACTTACTACTTAAGGTGTACTTAAGTAAAAACTTAAATGCATGACTTTAATTTATTTTATTTCTACACCATCTTACTGCTGCTGTAACTGAAACACAAGCCCTGAGTGCTTCCTCCACTTCCACCAAGGGGACACTGTGACATTAGCGTCCACTTGAGGGACAACCTGAGGGACGTGTCACCTGTCAGGCAGGTGCGATGCACACGCAGGCAACCAATCACTGCACGTTTTGTTCAATAACAATGCACTGTAGTAAATAAAAAAAGATGATCACGTGAGCTCAGAATGCGTGACCGTGAGGACTGAATCCAGCTCTGACATCTGCCCAGTGTGTGCGTGAATCTGAGTCTTTGTCACGTGTCGATGTGGAAATTATCAACGAATCTGGTCAGAAACTGTCAGCAAAACAAAGTCATTCATGGTTCCTGGCATCTAATCTCTTCACATATCCTGCCTGCTGTGCATCTGTGCCTTTGGTTGATGTGCACATGTGCTGCGATGTTTAAGGGATTAGTATTTATTCTAAGCAGAGAGAGAAACCCCCCCATATATCACGCACGCTGAAGTGAAAGTCCAATTCACCAACACAAGCTGGCGGCACACATTCATAATTTTTCCGATGGTTGATCTGTCACGTGCTGATTCCTCTCCAAGTTCGCTCTTCAGGGATTAGTGGTCAACAGGAGATTTGTGCTGCAGGGCCTCACGCCTCGCTTCCTTAATTCATATTTTCAGACGAGGGTTACACAGCAATTGCTGACACTCGAAAAATAAATGAGCTGAAGGCTTGTAGCTTAAGTGACACTCTGTTTGTAGTGGTGCCAGTATTTTAACCCTGAAGAGCACTCGGCATTAGCTGGACCCTCATTAGAACATGCAACAGCTGAGACCTCGGCACGGATTTAAAAACTAAAAGGTCTATTTGTGCTTGTGTACTTTGGTCTGTAGCATTAGTGCGACCTTTGAAACCAGCTGATAGTCCAACTGCAGATTCCACTGATAAAGATTTAGATCAGCGGGTTTATGGATGTTTAATTGTCCGACGGCTTTGAAGATGTGCCATGTTGGAAAATGTTTAATAGAAAAAAACAATAAAAGTCGGACTAAAACTTTAATGAGCAATATGTTCTTGCTCACAGTTTGTTGTTGTAGGTTTGTTTGAATATACGATGAGGTCGTTTCAAGGAGCAGAATTCAACATTTTCCTCAGTTTCTATTCAGAAATAGTAAACCTGTAGCAAAGGTGCCCCCATTATGCAATCGCTGCAGCTTACATTTCTTCCTCCTCATCGTCTCGGTCTGAGGAACAGGGCCGACCGCTGCTTGTTTTCTCTCTTACTGCACAAAACAATGCAGAACAGACAGCTGAGGAAATAATCCCTGCATAATATTCATAGCTATAAGAACAGGCCCGATCTGTGGGTGGCAGCAGGATGACCAGATGTCATTGGCAGCCATTGCGAAAGGATGAGCACTTGAGAAGCCCCACCCCCACCCCCCAACCCCCCACGTACCTCCTCCTGAAGCATTTCCAGTTGGCTCACTCAGCTGAGGTGCATGCTGGGCGGACGCCAGTGTTGCTTTGCTGATTCAGACATTAACTTAAATATCATATCAGCCTGTCAGCATTGTGGCAGAGTTTTCCCTCCACCTTAATGGGTGCAGTGGGTTGATTTAAAGAAGTTTAATGTTTTTGGCTTTTAGTTTAAGTATGCGTGATGTCCTAAATTCTGAAGTGTTTTTTTTCACATTACAGTTTTCCAATTTAAGGCTGCAGTTTTTAATTCAAATGCAAATTACAAAGGACAGCTTCCATCACCAGATTAAACAGAACATTGCTGCTGTCTGCTGTTTTTCTAAAATTGATTGCATTGATTAATTTATGTAAATATGTAGTTGATCTTCCTCATTGGGTTCCTAAAGATTTTTTTTAAATTTATGGCTTTTGGGAGCAGCAAAACAAAGATGAAAAATGAAGCATCGGAAAAGGCCAGGCTGAGTGCTGAAGTCGGTCACGGTGGCTGATTGGCTTTAGCAAAGGGGTTTTCTAACTAGAAATGGTGGTGCGCTGACCAAGCGCGCTGATTTTTAATTTGTCAGAGTTTATACCTGCCACTGCTGATTGGGTAACAGCTCTGACACACCCACCAAATGAGAGGCAACGCCTTTTGCACGTGACTTTGCTCAACGTGGAAACCTTAGCAAAACGCTGCACACTGTCTTCAGACTGTCCCAGCTGTGTTCACAATCACTGGCTCATTCACAAAGTGTTCGCTTTGTAGCATTCAGTCGTGTTCAGGCACGACATTATAATCTCTCATGATCACTATAAGGGCGTCATCACTCGAGAAAATGAATACTGGCAAATATTCGACTCCCTTTCACTTCCATTTTTGTACAACCATTAGCATTTCCAGGAAATACATTGTGAAACTTCAAAACAACAGCTGAAGGAGGCTAAAAGCTAACACCAAATATGATGAATTGCAGACTAACTAAAGATTATATTGTCTGCTGCTTGGTTTATTTTGAAAATAACATTTTTGCTGTATTACAAGAGTACAAAAACAAGAATTTGAAAGTCTTTTCATCTTCATACACAAAAACAGAAAGGAAAGCAGACGAAGGCATTCAGAGGTAACCAACCCGCAAATTATTCTCCTCACATGCATATGGACCTGATGGACATCAGCTGTTTATTTTTGTCTAAAGCTGCCACATGCTGTTTAGAATCCGGCCACGTTGCAGCCTAATCATGCAGAACCTGCTCTCTACAAACTGCACAAATTTCAAGGATCGAGGGTGGAAGCAAATTAGGTTCATGGGTTCATTTTAATGCCAATAATACAATAACGTGTCTTTCCTAATCATACAGCTGCAGTGAAACTGTTTTTATTGACCATTTGCTCGTCTTTCTTTGTCAGTGCTGCTGTTAGTTTTAGGATTTCAGTCAGAGGTCCTCCTGAGGGCCAAAGGTCAGGCTTCAGGAGTCCTTGCTCCTAATTGGCTCCGGTTTCCCTTTGTTTATTTCAGGCAGTGCTGACCCCTCCCCGCGGGACCACATCTAATTAAACCCCTCTGGAATTTGCTGAGTGCTCTAGTGTCCACTGACCGATGCAGCTTCAAATGTAGATTACAATTTACCTTCAGGCTACGCGGTCGCTTCCATGTACAGCTATTGATGAGCTGTCTGCACCTCGTTTTCTCCAGGCCTTACTGCATTTGAACAACGTTTGAAATGCCAGGCACGTATCTAAAAACAGATTTATGCAATCGTGGAATTCTGCTTTTGTTGTTTTACAGTTTGGACGTTTTCTAGGGAAATTCTTTAATGTGAAAGCTGCCTCAAATATATTCCAACAAGCCCTAATTTAACACTCCTGCACGCTGACTTCGCAGTCTTTAGTGCCTTCCTGTGCATCAGCTCCGTCCTCTCGTCCGTCAAGAGCAGCTTCCTGCCTGGCAGATGCTTCATGTTCTGCTTCAGGGAAGAGAGGAAGCGCTAGGCTGCCCTGTTCTAATCAGAGAATCACAGGCAAATGGATGAGGATTAATTAAAATTGAACGTGAGGTTGATCCCCCCCAGTCCAGCCATCGCCTACTGGAAGCCAAAATGCAGAACTCAAAGCATCGTGAAAATCTGCTTACGGTATCAGAAAACAACCTCAGCATTGCAGGGAAAATCCCTAACTGCAAATGCCTTCTCATCAGGGTAGATATTTATTTTTTGCACAAGTTGTTGTTAAAGTAAGAATAAACGTGTCAATACCACATGTTTAAAACCTCAGCACAGATAAATCAATATGAACAAAACCCAAATCCCAGCGCAAAGACTGCTTATCAAATTGTTTATTGACGTCTATAATATAACAGTGTAGGCTGGAACTTGATAACTGTATTGCCTCACCAGTGGCATGTGGACAAACCTAAAAGTTGTCCAGAGTCACTGAGTGCCCACTTGGTTCATCCCACTGAGCAGTTACTTTCCTGTCAGGCTGCCCAACAGATTTGGGTATTTCTTGTGAAAATCTTGAATGTGTTTTTGTAATACCAAAGGAAGCAAGCGAACAAACAAACAAAACAAAGTCAGGTCATAAACATTATCAACTATCATCTGGGGACTATGAAAATCCAAATTTCTAGCAATATGGCCAGCAACTATGAAAATATCAGTGCCTTGATTTTTGATTAAATGCACTGTTACCTCCCACCCTCTAGGGGGTGTAGTAACGGCCAAGTCTGACCAAAGGCTATTTAAGCTCCTGTTAGTAGTCACAGATGGGAAACAGTTGATGACCGTGCTCAGATCAGGTCGTGGACTGTATGTGGAAACGTAAACATACCGCAGGTCATGTAAAGTGTCTGAACCACCGACTGCTGCTGACGTTTTGTCTGAAACCCAAACTGTCCCGATACAAACAACTTTCAGAAGCATCAAGAGTTTTGAACCCAACTTGTCTTTCATGAAGTCGGTTTAGTTTAAATTCTGTCCAAGCTCACAGATAGCCTCAGTTTTGGACGTCTGCTCTCACCTCGGTCTCCGTGCGCCTTTTCGAGGTGTACTCGTCTGTTCCTGCCGCTCATGAAGAATGGAGCTCTGACAGGCACACATGCCTGAATCCAGAGGGAAGGTCTCTTTGGATGGCTGACTTTGCATTTTCAGCTGGGATGCATTCACTGTGAAAATGTTTCTGCACAGTTTACAACAGCTGAATGCTTGAACAGCTCAGCGTAGTTCAGCAGCGGCCTTGGAGGTCTGTCTGCTCCTGTTCGGTGGGCGTGCTGTGACAAAAACCCAACAGAGCAGTGATGTTTAAAACACCAGGGTGTACCGAAAGGCCTTTAGTGCACGTGGAGAATTTTAAATCTTTTACCAAAACCTTCACGATGTTCCCTGAGATTTATTTGGAGCGCACGCGCATCAGGGGTCAGCTGTTCAGTAGATGCCAGCACTAACGCTTTGAAACAGCAGGTCTAATTCACGAGTTTATGTTCAAAATGTTTCATTTGGTTGGAATCCTGAGATTCTTATGAGTGTAAGTGAGACTTTATGAGGGGCAAGTAAAGCTATTTATAAAGTCCCTAAAGGAAAGTCTGCAGAGAGAATTGCAGACAGTGTGTTTCCGCTTGCTTCTACTGACTTCAGTTTTATACTTTTTACTTTATTGAGAGTAGGGACACTTTTGGACATGTGTACGCTGGGGACAGGCTAAAATTAGAATTAACTGAAATCCCTTTCCCCTCAAAACCCATTCAAGTTATTTATGTGGCAGCCCTGCTTCACACAACTGCTTCTGTCCATCCCGTAAAATGGAGTCCAACAAAATAAATACCTTTAAGGGGAGACTGTCTCATTGCATGTGCCCTTGTCCTTATTTGTTCAACTGGTGGCATTTAACCCATCTTCATGATGGCAGCCTCTCACAACATGCATGAACACTTGCTTGCTGAGCTGGCCAGAGAACAGTGTGTAACCAGGGCTCATAAGTACAGTAAGTGCAAACGTGCGTGAGGTCCATGTTAAGCAGGTGAGCTTTGAGCCTGCAGCAGGAAGCTTCTCTGTTGTTCTGACCGGAGAGAAAAGGTCAGTCGACTGGGAGAACAATGGGAGGGAGGCACCCTGTCCTGAACGGTTCCTCTGCTCAGATCTGCACTGCAGGCCGCCGGTCCGCTCACTTTTCGGTTGGAGCAAACAATGTCTGCCTGTTTGACTGTGATGATGGTGATTTAAAAGGATGATTCCGTCACGAGATGACTGACTGACCTGAACTGCGCTGAACTGGACTGAGAAGTATGATGGACTGACACCAAGGCCATTAAGGTTTTAAAACCAAGAATCCGAGTTGTTTTTTCAGGCTGCATCTGGAAGCTTCATTAAAAAGCACATGCAGTGTGTGTGTGTGTGTGTGTGTGTGTGCGTGTGTGTGTGTGTGTGCGTGTGTGTGAGGGGTGGGGTGGGGTGGGGTGTTCCCCACCTCTACTACAGAGTCGAGCCTACTCATCTTTATCGTATCCAGCTGTTGTTCAATCCGGAGATTTGGCTGACCCATGCATATCTGCCCAGCTCTCCCTCCAAGCTGTGATAGTAATGTACTGTGCTGGAAACATGCCAGCACTCACTCAGTGTGGTGGATAAAAAAGCAGAAACAGAAAGGGGGGGGGGCAGAAAACACAAATCCCCTCAGAGCTGACAGCTTGGGGATTTTTCCACCCATATTATGATTATTTGCACGTCTCCGGCACCCTGAATGTGTTCAAACACTTACTTTGTTGACAAAAAGCTGCTTTTATGTGCATCAGCCTGTTGGGATTGCAGCTGGGCTCATAATAAAGCACTTCTCTATTATTTTTCTCTACTTACTGACAGAGGTAAAACAATAACTCATCCAGCCTTACTGGGCTTATTTTCACAGCTTTGACCATCATCCCCACTGGCTGTGGTGACTTTCTGCTCAGCAAAGTAATTGCTAAGATTTGGGAAGATTGGGGAGGTGTCTCGTGATCAAACAGGCTGTAAACCTACTGTGTCATTATACTGACGTGGCAAAAACCTTAGGACCACAGGAAAACCTCGTTTCCCATTAATGGAAACTCCTGCTTTCAAATTCCGTTTACAGAAAAGATCAGAAAGGTGTTGGAAATGTTTAATTCCACAAAGTGCCAAATACTCCAAAATCCTCCAAATCCAAAAAATGACTCCCCACCTCCCAGAACTAAAAAGTAAAAACATTTTTAAAAAACACACTTTCAGTGTGAAATGTAAATGCAGTTATTATTAATCTGTGCGTTGTTTAGTTGTCCCTAAGATGCACTTTAATGGTGAACCTTCGAGAGTCTGTGAACCTTCGACCTGGTGATGGTGGACTTCACATGGACCATGACCATTTGTGAGGTGTGTCAGTCTGGGAGCAGGTGGTGGATGACTGCAGCTCTGGTGAAGATCAGCACACAGAAAGCAGAGAGAGAACTGCAGGCTGCAGGTGGTAAACTGATGTCTCTGCACTGTTGGCAGAAAGTTGGCAGAAATATTACGATGTGGTTCTGTAAAAGCTCTGTGAAAGTGTCTGGCCGCACTGCTCGGTCAGCTGCAGGCGGCTGTGCGTTCAGCTTTAGGAATAAATCCTAAAGGCATATTTTACCTGCAAAACTTTATGTTTTGCAAAGTGAAGTAAGTTATCAGTGAAGTGTGCGTGAAATCAAGAAAGTTTTCCATTTGTAAATTGAAAGTAAACATGCAAACTACAAAAGCAGTCTGCAGCAGTTGATTAGAAGTGGTTCAAGACTGTCAAGACTTCCGTTCTTATCACTGGAAGTGGTTTTATATCACATACTTGGATCTATTTCTGCTATTGAAACAAACACGTCCTCATACTGTCGCGCATTTACATGAACACAACGTAGTGGACATTTGTCCCCGGTTAAAACGACAGGGACGAGATTTCTCGGTTCTGGTGACAAAAGTAACGACGTTACATGTCCCACCACTCGTTCCACGGGGATTTAAGGCATTACGGCGCGACACATGGCGCAGATCCAGCCTTAAATCTGTGTGACTTCGGCTCCAGCTGAGCGGAGGGATGGAGGAGCGGAGGGCGCAGCATCAGCACATCGGCGGTCAGAGCGCAGCAGCTTCTCCTCATCACCAGCACGCACAACAAGACAGACGCGGACAGGGTCGACCTAAATTATATTAGTAGCGCAATTATCCCCAAATGTCCCCGAGGTATTCGGCAGTCGGAAAGGGAAATTAACGAAGAAGGAGGGCGAGGTGAATTGCGCGACACTGAAGTGACAGATGTTGGAAAAGTCTGGCTGAAGGTAGACAGAAGCGGAGGAAGGCGGGAGCGCAGGAGAGAAAGTGTCCTGAACAGAGATGAACACGTTTTTGTGCCGGAGACCAACGTTAGAAGAGATGGAAGCTCCGCTGCGCTGAACGCTTCACCTGGTGAGTTCAGGCCACTCGGCAATTCCTGACTTTCAAAGCAAAAAGAAAGAAAGCAAACAAAAAACTCCTGGTCAGGTTTTGATCGGCTGTTGTTGACGGTTCTGGATGCTCTCTGTGGTGTCACGAACTGAATCATCTCCTGTAGGTACCACCCTGATCTCTGTAACACTCCTGTAGAGCTCCGAACTGTGTCTGTGGTGCCTAATAACAACAAACTATTGACTTTAAGCTGTTCATCAGACCTCATTCAGTGCCAATACTTATGGAATCACAGAAATCCTCAATTGTGTGCTTCTTTAAGTGTGTCAGTGCAGCTGTGGTCATATGTTCACAGTTTATTCAAATTAGCTTTAATTTGGAAGAATTTTGTCATCCAAAATGGATCACAGGACTTCATTTTTCTTTGTCTTCCCTCAAATCAGATCTAAGGTGACTCAAAACAACAAAACTAAATCTTGAAAACAGGCTGAAAGGAAGCGGCTGGTGGTTGTGATTTATCTGAAGCAAAGTTTCCTGTTTACATGTTGCTGGCTGGTTTTGTAAGTTCTGTTGTTGTTGTTGGTTTTGTCCTCTTCCGACTGAGGATTGCGACCTATTTTCACCTTTAGGCTCATATTTTTTCAGGTATTTTCTAATGTTGTGCAGTGCAAGCTAAGCAATGACAAAGCTTATATAAATGCCCACAACACTGGTGTGATGTTAGTGTCTGGCACAACGGAGACTTTAAATGACCTACATTAATATTTTCACTCCCTATCGGTTTATCAATCGGTTAAATCTTTTCTAGAATCCGAGAAAAATGTGTCACTGCCACCTTACTACTCAGCCGCGTTGCTTTGCTTTGTTGTTTTTGTGGAGTTGCACTCTGTCCATGCGAACGGTAATCCTCAGAAGACTTTGTTCCATAAACCTAAAAAGGGCCACAGCAGACTGTGTTTTAACTGCGCTGCAGCAGGATTACACACAGCAGTAACTGCAGCCTCATTCCCCTCCCAGGGCAGTGTGAAGCGTGAGGGGGTGTTTCACATCAACACTGTTAGTCAAAAACCTCAGCGTCCCACCTGCAGGCGGACAGAAGGCAGGGTGAGCGTTTGAGAGGTGAGCTCGGACCGGCAGCCGTCCTCTCCTCCTGTCATAATGAGGACACGCATCACATCGGTCGCACTGTGGCTCAGGAGGAGCAGATCACCATCAAGGGAGAACCAAGGATTTGACGCTTGGGATTCTGCCAAATGGGCAATTTAATCAGAGGGCATTTTATTCACAGGAAGTATGTCAGTCTCCTTGTTAGGGAGTGATTTATCTGGACCGTTATATTGGGCAGCAGCTCCAGACCTCAATTGATTGCCGCAGGCAAAGAAGTTTATGACAAGTCTTTAACCAGTTTCAATTTGCTTTCCCTTTATGGCCTCGGTGGTAGAAACATGCAGCTGTCTTACACTGATGTACTGTGCTGGTAGACTGACCTCCACTGTTTTGTGTGACATCCTACAAAAAGCAAAGCATGTTTTTTTGTTTTTGCATCCCGGCAGACTTCCCAAATCTTAAAATTCCCTCATCCGTTAAAGTTCCTAAACACAGTGAGCTCACAAGACATTTTGGGGATTTCATACTATCATATGTAATATTTCTGCATGAACATGTGTCAAAACGACTTGACCTCTGTTATGTGTATTTTCACCAAATATTTTCAACAATTTTCAAACAAAGAGAAATTTTATTCAAACTAACAGTCCATTCAATCGCCTGTAGCTTTCACTTCCAGGAGAGTCAGAGTGAAAAGTCAGGTAACATGACTGACCCCTAGTGGCAGAAACGACATTAAATTAATGTTTAATTGCATTTGCATTTGAACGCTGTAACAAAATCAGGACGTGTACCTTAATATTTTTAGTCATGTTTGTGAATAAAGTTTGGCTAAATGATTTGGTCACGGATTCAGTTCATCTCATTGGATTCACTGAAAAGCCTCCCTGGTTGAGTGCAGGAGAAGCAAAAGGTTTTATAAATGCAGTTTGAGATCGGTATTTCAGTTTCACGTTTATTCACCCCTCTTTGTTTCACAAAAGACTCTCATCATCAAGTCCACCTGCAGTACTTGGTGTTTCCAAAGCCTTCAGTCAGATCACACACCCTCCCTCAGTGGACAACTGAAGAGCAAACACGCTTCATTTTATTTGAATTATCCTTTGTTTTAAAATGGTTTCACATTTGTTAAAGTATCGGCCACTGATGAGTGTACAGCTTGGAAATAATGTTTTAAAAATATCCGCCTCATGCTGCCTGCACACTGTGTCACTGCAGCTTTGATTTCTTTCCAGCTGCAGCACCTTATACCACACTTAGCCAAAGATGTTGGCAAGCTGTCTGGGAGAAGATGTATCTGAGCCTGAAACAATGCATCCACACATCAGCCCACCACGTCTTCAGTGCTAACAGCACTGGGATTACAGTTACGTTCAGCACAAAGGATAAAAGCCTTAGTTTTCACATCAAGTCTTTCTTGAGCCTTGTTGGCTGTCTTTTCCTTTGGGTCTCAAACAGAACTGCTTCGGAGGGTTTGCACATGAAAACATCTTTCCAGGGCAGAACATGTGGTGCACAGCATGTTTGAACCCACCGTGCACACAAGCAGTATTCAGGCCACGCACCCGTTTGAAGTCTTTTTTGTAGATGAATAGAAAGATCAGATGCTCAGTGCCAGTGGAGAAATGTTGTCAGGTCATGAATGAAGACCTGAATGGCACTGGCCTGGAGCTTGTGTCAGCAGCAGCCTTGTGTTGTGTGGACTTGAAAAAAGCATGCTTATGTTAGAAGGTTTCTTTCTTGCTGCACTTCCTGCACAAGACGCTCACGTCCTTTCCAGTTTCATTGCATTCATCTGTGCTCATTGTGTGTGGGCTCTCACGTGCCTTTTACAATCAGTTTGTCATGGCAGGCGTTTGTATGTGCTGAAGCATCCACCTGAAGTGCCACATATGTCAGCTCACAATGTCAGTGGTAAAGAATAATGTGTGTCTGAAGACTTCTGTTACCAGCGACATGAAGAGAACACAACAGATCTGATATTTAGCTGAAGCAGACACAGCAAGGCTGAGCAGGTTGAATTTAAAGAACTTTACATAACTGAACAGTCGGGAACGTGAAGAGCTGCAGCCAGGAGACGCTATGCAAACAACCCTGAAGCCTTTGGATATGCTTGGACAAAATAAGATGTGAGCTAGTTCTTCTCAAGCACACTTTGTTTAAATGCTTAAAACGATCTGTGTTCAAACAGAGAACTTATTAGCTGTTACAGATCTATTTAAAATAAAACAAATAGATCTACGCATGTATACGTCTTCTGTCTGCACAGTCTTGAGTGTTTTCTGTGGAAACCGATTGGAATGTGTAGCATGTGAAGCTTACACAGTGAATAATTGATAATTATTTTTGACAAAACCTCTTTGAAGGTAGCGGCTGCTCAAGGACACTTGGACAGCAGTGGACGCGTCAGTGGAGTCTGTGACCTGTCAGCTACAGGAAGCCTTTGCGCTGCTCCGGCCGATTGTGGACGAGCCTCCGTCAGATTAGCATGAGGGCCGGGTGGTGTGCCACAGGGGAAAAGCTCCACCTGGAGAGGGGAGATTATGGAGCTGATCGCTTTTCCGTGAAATATTACAGTAGTGATTTCTTTCCTCTTTTGTTCTCAAGCTTACCTCATTTACTCATAACCGGCAGAACAAAAATGACAAATGTGCACTCTAATTTGAGTACACTTGTACTTTCTGATACTTTGGCTTACATCACATTTTCCTTTTCTTCTGTTTCTTGTTTCCGTACTTGGTTGTTTTCCCTTAATGTTCTTACACCGTTTTTTTCATCTCTAAATGGCTTTACACCGTCCCTTTTCTCTTTTTAATCTCGTTTTTCCTCAGCGTGTCTCTTTATTGCCCATCCCCCAGTCTACCTCTAAGTCTTGCTTTGTTTCCCTCATTTTTCCACCTCACCATTATTTCTACTTTTCCTCCTCATCTCTGCCTCTTCTCTCCTCTCCTTTATCCTCATTGCTTTTCTCTCTCTTATTTGTTCCCTCTACTTAATATATCTTTGCTCTCAATGCTTTACTGTCATTGTTTCAGTAAAAATTGGCCATTTTCGGGTATGGATCTGAGCACTTCTTCTTCTCTCACTGTGCTGAGGGACGTGACCTGGATGATTGAGAATCCACACAGACGTGAGGGACTTTCAGTTTTTGTCAGAGTCGTTCTTTCAAAGAAACATGAAGCCACATGTTTGATATCTCTCAACAAACAGTGAAACGGCAGCAGCCTGCTGTCCCGCAGGAGACTCGAGTTGATTGTCTAAAGTCATGCAAGCCCTCCCGATGTAATCTGAGCAGTGTTTGACCTGTTCCAGGTTAACAGCCCTCTGTCTCTCATCAGTCAGCTCCTCTTTAATGCGTGACCTCCCTTCATCCCTCTGATGTACGTTGATGGATCCGATGCATCATCACTGTTAGCTGAGACGACCTAATTTGTCACATCACATAGGCGCTGCACTGAGACTAATTCCCTTCCCTCATTTATTTGTGCTATTATTAATATTGCAGACGGCGCACTTTGCGTGACGTCGCACAGTCTTAACTCTCTCCTCGTCAGAATGAGGAATTACAGCGGAGTGGCTTTACCCAACCCGCAGTCTGCAACAAGACCGATGTGAGCGGATCTGTCACTGTGACCCACTTCCACCACAAATTACATGGGTGTAAATACTCAAACACACCCGTACTTAATGCATCTGTCCCTCTGTCTCCCCGTCTATCTTTCTCTTGCAAGTATCTGTAGTTTTTGACATGCAAACAATCACATTTCTCCTCTTTTTTTAAAAATATCATTTTTACTACTTTTTTACTTGCATTGGTGCTCCATGTAAACAGCTGGGTTACTAAACTACATGACAAGAAAAGGGACAGTTCAAGAAATCAGAGAGAGAAGCAATGTACACTAAATAGACAAAAGTATTGGGACAGCTGTCCATCACACCAACAGGGACTTTAATGGCGTCTCATTGTAAACACACAGACAGCTTTGCAGCTCTGACAGCTTCCACTCTTCTGTGAAGGCTTTCCACAACATGTTGGAGTGTTTCTGTGGGAATTTGTGCCCATTCATGCAGTAGAGCATTTGTGAGGTCACACACTGATGTTGGACCAAAAGGCCTGGCTCACAATCTCCGTTCCAGTTCATCCCAAAGGTGTTGGATGGGGTTGAGGTCAGGGCTCTGTGTGGGCCAGTCAAGTTCTTCCACACCAAACTCATCCAACCATGTCTTTATGGAGCTTTGCTTTGTGCACTGGGGCACAGTCATGCTGGAATAGAAAAGGGCCTTCAACAAACTGTTGCCACAAAGTTGGAAGCATAGCATTGTCCAAAATGTCTTGGTGTGCCGAAGCATTAAGATTTCCCTTCACTGGAAGTCAGGGGCCGAGCCCAAACCCTGATAAACAGCCCCATAACACACATGAGTTTAATTATAAACACACACACAAACACAACTAATCATAAGCCAGAGAAAATCAAAATGTTGTCAGGTCTCTTCTGAATGTTGTGACAAACCTCGTGTCATCAGGCAGTTTGTTCTTGAGTAAAACCTTTACCATTTCAAAAGAGGCTACATAAGGACCAGCACAATCCATGATATTCAGATGAAATAAATCTGTTTCGATGTGTAGGCACAGAAGGCAAACAATTAATATAATCCCATTTGTCACACACACACACAAGCTCACAGCTGCGCTGACACACACTTTTCTTTATCTCCCCCCCACATGCCAATTTCAACGATGCAACCGGGAAAACACACCCTTCTGTGGCAACATTAGTATTCATGGGTCTGTATTTTCCTCACAGCCTTTTGGAAAAAATAGCAGATTAAAATGTCTGCTTGACCTCCACAAAGTCTTTAAAATGTTCTGCAATTAGCACTGATAATATAATGCAGACATGAATTACAGTACACTCCTCCACCACAGACTGGATTATGTGATCACAACAGACGCTCAGCTGTCACTTGTTCACCACTCAACAAGTTTAGCTAATAATGAAGTCATGAGTAAAAGTGGCAATTTGAAAATTTAACTCTGTGGTCAACATAACCAGTGAGTTTAATTACGCAGATATGAAAATGTTTAAATTAAAAATGCTCAGACAAAAATCAATGTTCAGTGAGAGAAAACTGCTTTTCTGCCTTACTTTTGTCGATAAATTTAAATAAATTATTTCTTGCCGCTTGCTGCTGAGTCCAGTCCATTAGAGTTTGCTTAGAAACTTGTGTTCATGATTGATTGTTGCATTAAATAAAATCTGAAACCAATAAACTATTTACTGTTAATATAAACATATTTTTCAATTCAATTCAGTTTATTTATACAGCACCAAATCACAGCAGTGTTGTCTCATTTCCCATTACAGCAGGTCTCTGAAATTTAGTTCTCAGTATTTTCACATCAGATCACATCTGAAGTTTGTATGCTACCATTTCATAGGAATCCTACGGGGTGGGAATGTAGCAGGGTATTAGTCAAACCCTCAGGAGTTACAGCTTTTGAAAAACTTCAAATTTGACTGCGAAATGCTTGAAAATATAAATGAATGGTCTTAATTTTTCCCCTTTGGTAAGTGACTGTGGTATAGGTGGGATAATGACTTCCGAGGTGTCCGTCATCAGTCCAGGATGGAAGCCTTCTGTTCCATCATGCTGTTTAGTTTGTATTACAGACTGAGAGCGAGTTAGAGATGTTACTTTCCGTTCATGACCTGCTGAGGCACAGGCAGCTTTGCACACTCAGTTCCATGTTTGTCCTGAATCAGGACGGGTCTGGCTTCAGCTGTGTCTCCGTCATGCATGGTTGAGCCTGCGTTGTTGCTGTCCATGTTTCAGCCTTCAACAGTTTCTACTCCTCTTGTAGTGGGAAATGTTTTCTGAGTCCTCTCTCTTGCATTTTAAACATTTTGTTGGACATAGATGTGGCTCCTGACATGTTCTTGTTTACAAGCCCTTTCCCCGACACACCCAAAGGGGAAAGACCAGGGGACTTTTGTTTTCCAGCTATGCACTCGACAGCTGTTCTGCCAGCAAACCTTTTAATATTTGCTGCTTGCATGCAGGAGGTCTCAGGGGCCGTCACACTGCAGCAGGTGCCAGAAGCTCATAAAAAAATGAAACAGACACACACACAAGCTCCACCACAGCCACCGTACAAACAAACTCAAATACACTTTCAACAGTTCGAGCACACAGACTCGTGCAGAAAACACACAACGGTGCAAAGACACAAGCCCACGGTCTGTGATCCCCGCACTGTTGTTCTGTTCCAGCCGCTTTAATTGGGGATTTGAGCCAGGCTCTTGTCTTTCTCACTGTGACGAACTAAAAATAGCTCGTTGACAAGTGTCAGAAAACCCAGGCGGGATCAGGCTGTGCATTCTCTGTCAGATGGGCTGGCTGGCACAGGGAGACAAACCTCCAAACCCTGAAAGGAAACAAAGCCTGTCACCCTGCGGCCCGTGTTAGATCACGTTCCCGTCTCATGCACCTGTTGCAAAGGGAGTTTCTGCCCCAAGTCTTCCACTCCGTAATTGCACGTTGTTTGTCCCAGTTTTCCACATTTTGCTGCAGGTCCCCAAGTGCCAGGCCGAGACCGAGTGTTGAACGGCAGAGAAGGTAATACTTAAAGAGCTGAGTTCAAAGTGAGAATTCCTTTTCAAAGCTAATGAAGGCGAGAAGAGGAGTTCAAGTCAATTGAGAATCGTTTCCTCTTCTTTGCTTCTGGCCTTTTTACAGCAAGATAATGATGTGTGTTGCTGTTCACTGCAGCACTGCACGGTGAATATGATCCTGAACAGAAATTCTCATGCTGGTAGTTTGGAGAACAAAATGAACACTTAAAATGTTCCTCCACAGCTGAATTCCTGAAGTGATAATAAAAACACTTTGGTGACCATCCTGCACAGCAAAGAAAAAATTTTGTTGTTTTTTAATTTCACCAGCAGTTTCATTAAAATAACCTTTTCATAATCTGAATCAGTGGGGAAACATGAAGCTACTGTGGAAAGCCAAATCTTCAGCTCTGTGCCGTTGGTAAAGAAAGTCCTAATTTTAACATGGGGTGGCAACGGTCCACAGATTGATGTAAGGCGATAAGGGCCTGAGCGGAGAGCCTTGATGAGTTTTGTCTGTCATCAGACAGAGAGGGTAAGCACAGTAAAGGAAGTCGAGAATTAAGCGATAGTGGGAGTTCACCCAAAAGGCGGGCTGGATGCTGCCAGAGGATTGTCTGAAGAGAGGTTCCATTTGATTGGCTTTAATTTTGTTTGCTCTTTGGCAACGTGGTGTTTTATTAGGTAAGAGTTGGCTCCTGCTTGGCTTTACGACAGTGGATGTTTTTGACTTTTGCAAAAAGGGTTTTTACATCAAATAGCAGCTTCACGTTAGTCAGTCAGGCTTTTATCTGCATGCAAATTCAAGCGGCCTTGTCGTGGTCTTTATAAAGTATTTTATTTTACAACTACTGGGCCATCAACAGACTTTCTGTTTCTGCTCAATAACCTCCTATTTACTGAACATCACACAGAACAAAGCAGATGAAGAGTAGACAGACGGAGGGAAATTGTGTCTTATTGGAAATGAAACAATATTGTTAAAGATTCCAGTTCATTTGACAGGAAGCAGTTCTGTATTATATTCCTGAAGGTACCACAGACTTGAGGTGTTTCGAGTTCTCTGTGTTTCGGGGAACGGCTCTTTAAGTGAGTGCTGTCTGCTCCAATTTGAAACTGCATCCTTAATGGAAACAGTCGGCGACTGTGTGTAATAGAAAATAGTTAGCGTAATTAGCTTTGTAACATGACACCCATGTGACTACACTCGCGAGGTGAGAAATAGATGTGAAAATTACAAATGCATTTATTCCCTCACTTTCTAATTTGACGGATGGGGTCAGTCCTGGCTGTGACTCCAGGGCCGCGACCTTTGGCAGGACTGTAGCTTTTATGATGCGTGCAGAGACGCAGAGGAGGCGTGATCCTGACTCCTGATTGGCTGGAAGGGCTAAGCAACTGACAGGCCACTCGCCTGAGATATCACACACCTGTCAGTCTGTGTCTCTCACAAGGTGGCTCGGGGGGATCAACATATTTATTGTGAGCCGCTCCCATGTATTACACACTGATAGGAGACCAGGGAGACAGATATGGATACTTGACGGCTAAAAACCAATATTTATTAAATATTTAAAGTTTGCATTCAAAGAAGAGGGAGCAAAAACTGCCTGAAAGAGCAGTCAGATTGTCATCAAACAATAAAATAATTTTTAAAATATCCTCTCAGCTCTATGAGGCACTACCACCTTTTTGTGTTAGAAAAAGAAAAATTGAGCTTTTAATTAAGAACTGCTTTGCATAAACAACAGAAATACATAAATGAAAGTTAGAGTTCGATATTTTTCACAGCTTGAATCCTTCCTCTGATCCACTGTAGTCCAACATCTGATAAGCAGCCAGTATCGGTGTGCGGCGCGTCTGCAGTCTGATATATCGGTCTTACAGGAGTCCTGGGAGCCTAAGAGCACAAGTGCTGGGCTGGGAGTCAGCTCTCCCAGCCAGCCAGTATAAGAGCTGTTTGCATGAAGAGCAGGGATGAGACAGAAAGGACAGTCGACCACTCTGACACTCAGAGGAGAGGCTGCAGCGAGGACGAGTCCACACTCTGGAGGCTGTCTGAGTGGAGAACGAGAGGCTGCTACAGGTTACACTCACTCTGGTAACTGAACTGTCTTTATTTTTGAAGTGTAAGATATTTCACCTCCAGGATTTGTGAGAAGCATTTTGGTTAGGAAACATAACTTTTGTAATAATTTTTGTGTGCAGTTCATGTTTTGCCATTGGAGTTTTCTGTGCAGTTGTGCGAGTTGATTTGTTTTGGGTTTTTTTTAAAGGTTGATTTTAATAAATGTTGCACGCCCCGGTCTCAGTGTTGGAAATACATAATTTATATCACATATTTCTCAGTACGGGTTCGTTCGACTGGCAAGGCCAGACGCTGGCAGAATAATGTAATTGTGTAATATTTCACCATGCAGCATCTCTTTTTGGACTCCATTCTTCAAAAGTGTGCAGGCTGCGTTTGCTTTTTACTAAATATTAACATTAATATTGTTCATTTTAAAATGTCTGTTTTGATCTGTTTCTTCATTATTTTTGATTTAATCTGGCTTCAAACACATATTTGTAAATCAGAAACTTCTCTCAGTGTGCTTTACAATCTTACAGCATACTTTACTTACAGGCTCATGATTCAGAAGGAAAAACTCAACAAAAACATCCTTAAACTGCACTAAACCTCAGCAGGAACAACAGAGTAAGGAAACAAACAGCATGCATGCAGTGGATCTTGTACAGACTTACTTACTGTCTCTGATTCTGACCCCCTCCCCCTCCGGCTATAGCTGCCGTGTCTAAATCCAGATGCCTGGCCCAGGGGGCAACACTCTCATCCCGCTGAGGCCTCATCGGCTCATCTGTGAGAGACGTCGAACATGAGACTGATCACATTAACACTTTTTTGTTTTTGTAATTTAGGACAGATCATATGTAGACACTTCCACTGGTGTTAAGTACTCTTAATGGTGCTTTTCGACTCTTTGGGAAGATAAAATGTCCAGAGTAGAAAGTGCGATGTATTCTTTGTTCATCAGTTAAGTGGGGATTTTGCTGGCTGCAGTACAGAGATGTAGGCCGGACTTATCTGCTGCAACATCTGCTTCACACTCGGCATCCTCTGCGACCCAAAATATGTAGTTTTTGTTGTTCTCGCCAGAATATTAAATGACAAGGGTAAAAACCCACACCAAGAGAGCACCAAAAATTAATTATGGGACACTGCCTGCAGTGGAAATGCTGACACTGTGCTTGGTCTTCATCATTATACACACTCGCACTAAAATGCACCAAAATATACTCAAGTTTTTGATTTATTCACATTAAGTACACATTACAGAAAGACACTGCTTTAAATGTGGTACTTTATTAAACTTCTGCAAATGAATTATATGGAAATTTTAGATTTAATTAAAATAGTTACATTCCGTGTTTCAGACATTTTTGAAGTGCACCTTCAAACTTTTGGGGTGGACAGGCTTGATTTGGCATCCACAGCTATAAACTGGGCTCAAAATGCAAGAAAAGATTTAAGAGCATTTGTCTTTGCTCCATTTGAGATCCAAATGGTAGAGGGACCCCAGTCACTTTTCTGCATGAGGCCAGCTGGCCCAAAATGAATCGTTTAAAAGCCATAATGCAGGTTTGTCCTGGTTTTCCATTAGTTGTAGCAACAAACTAATGAGAAGCTCATTCTTTTGGATGCCATCAAAACATTGTACAATATAGATATTGTGTTTCTGTCTGTGTTCTGTCCAGGCTGCTGCAAATGGCATGTTACTGAGGAGATCTGATTTCTGCAAAGGACTTAACTCAAGTCTGATTCCACCTTGACTGCCTCTGGTTATGAAAATCTGCACTCCGAGACTGAAACGGTAAGACATGTCTTCCCTGGGCTTTAATGCTGTTTTTCTTACTTCAAAGCATGACTTTAATCTGTTGTGTCAACATGGATATTTTTTTGCATTAGCTGTCAAAGACATCATAGCTAATGTCTTTGTCTCTTCTCAGGCTGGGGGTAAGATGTTTGTGGAGTCAGTTGTCCGATGGGGGGCATGGAGCATCCTGCTCCAGTTTGGAATGCATGTGTCTGCAGGAAGCTGTCCTCCACGCTGTGTGTGTCGACCTGAAGCTAAAGAAGTGATCTGCTCCAGCAAACATTTGAACTCTGTGCCAGAGGGCTTTTCCAGCGATGCCAGGCGTCTGGATTTATCCCACAATAAGATTAAGACTGTGGGGCGCCGCCAGTTCTCTGGCCTCCTGCAACTTCAAGAGTTGGATCTCAGTGATAATTTAATCTCCATGATTGAGGTGGAGGCTTTCCAGGGCCTACAGAATCTCAGGACGCTTCGTATTAACAATAACCGACTCAAAATCATCCCGGTTGGGGTGTTTTCTGGCCTGTCCGGTCTGCGCTTTCTGGATTTAAGCCAGAATGAGATTCTGGTCTTCTTGGACTACACCTTCAAAGAGATGGGGAACCTGCAAACACTGGATGCCGAGGAGAATGACTTGGTCTTCATCTCCCAGCGGGCCTTCTTTGGTCTGCAGAATCTGCAGGAGCTCAACATAGACCGCAGCAACCTGACCTCTGTTCCCACTGAGGCACTGTCCCAGCTCCAGAGCCTGACACGTCTTCGCATGCTACGTCTCACCATCTCTACACTGCCCAACAATGCTTTCCGACGACTCCACCGTCTGCGTAGCCTCCTGATTGCCAACTGGCCAGCACTGGACACGCTGGCTAGCAACAGCCTGATAGGTCTTAATCTGACCTCACTTGTCATCAGCAGCTGCAACCTAAGTGCTATTCCTTACTCAGCACTTCGTCACCTGGTGTATTTACGCTTCCTAGACCTGTCCTACAACCCCATCACTGTTATCCAAGGTAATATGCTAGGGGACCTTCTGAGACTCCAAGAGTTGCACCTGGCAGGAGGGAGCTTGCTACGAATAGAGCCGGGGGCCTTTAGGGGACTGGCCTACTTTCGCATGCTTAATGTCACATCCAATCAGCTCACTACTTTGGAGGAGAGTGTCTTCCACTCTGTGGGGAACCTTCAGGTGCTGCGGTTGGATGGGAATCCCCTAGCATGTGACTGCCGACTCATCTGGGTTGTCCGCCGCCGATTACGCTTGAACTTTGATGGACATCAGCCCACTTGTTCGTCTCCGGATGCAGTGAGACAACGCGAATTCAGAGACTTCTCGGAGAAGGAGCTCCCAAGGCTGTTTACCTGCCGGCCTGCCCGTATCATGGACCGCAGGCCACAGGAGGCAAGAGTAGAGGAGGGCACTACAGTTCTCTTCTCCTGTAAAGCTGATGGAGATCCATTGCCATCTATCACCTGGATCTCATCCCATAAGAATGTGGTTTCTCCAACTGGACGAATCAGAGTTTTGCCCAATGGTACTCTTGAAGTGCGGTTTGCCCAAGTTCAGGACAGTGGCACATATCAGTGCCTGGCGGGCAATGCGGCCGGCAATGACAGCCTGACTGTCGGTCTGTACGTGAAGGGGCTCCCTCGTAACCGAACCATCCCCTTTTTCTCAGAGGAGAGCTGGCCGGAGCCTTCAAATCCCCAAGCTGCCAACTCTTCTGCTCAAATGGCCAAGCCGTACCCATTTGATGCAAAGACCCTGATCATCGCCACCACAATGGGCTTCCTGTCTTTCCTCAGCTCGGTGGCCATCTGCTTTGTCTTCATGTTCTTCTGGAGCCAGAGCAAAGGTCAGATCAAACACACAGCAACTATTGACTTTGTTCCTCGATCTTCCATGGGTGGTGGAGGAGGCGACGGAGGTGATGGTGGCCGGTTCACCATGAAACTTATTTAAAATGCAAAGGAAAAGGTAAAGGGGGTCTTCATATCGACTGTGAGCTCTTCCACACTATGGACCCCCTATTGGCACACTCAAGGAGAGAGACCTCCATTTAAAGGCTCCTTTAGAAGGAAAATCAGAGGCAGAATGTTGAGCTTGTGCTCTTCTAATTTTAGAGTGGAAAGTTAACATTTCAGCTGCCACGTTGCTGTGTTATCTAACTGATGAATTTATCATGACCCTGGAATAGAAAGATGCTAACAGATTGTAGGCAGAGCTGTCTCATGGTTGCCGTGCATTTTCTTTTTCAACAACTTTTACTTTGAATAAGCAAATGACAACTTACTTACAGGTCTAATGTTTTTTATGTAGCATGTAATTATAACACATGAAACCAGTCAGGCACATCAGTCAAAGGTTTCTGCATTGACAAAATCAAGTGCTTGCTTGAACATCCACATTGTACAAGTCTGCTCAGCTTTGTGTCTTCACTTGTCAATACAAGCCAAGTAAACATTTGCCCTGCTGACCCTCCAGTTGCTATTTCTGTTTACCCACAGAGGATCATGTCAAAAGCTGCCAATTCAGCTTTGGCAGTGAGACTTTAACAATTGACTGTAAGAATTTTACATGTGAATATGTGACTACAGTGCTTTTGATACTTGCACTAAATAAGTGGAATAGGCTAGTAAGACTAATTCTGATTCTCAACTTTATGGTTACATTGTGGACAGCACTGCTTTCTGTCAAGGGCACAGCTTACTCATGTAATAGTGTAAAGACACTGATAGTATACCATATTGTACATAGGAATGTACCCTTTCCCATTTCATACTAACAGGTTTTTCAGGTCCGAACTGGATCACTGTCTTTCTTTTGTAACATATGATTTTATGATGTAATTACATTAGATGACTTTGTTCCATCAGAAGATGATTTCTCCTTTTTATATTTGAGAAACCACTTTTTTTTTATTTTTTACCCACACAAATCACTGAAAACAATGTGCCTCAGTAACATTCTCACCATCGACACGGAGAATGCTCACCTGATCATTGGTACCTTGTAAATATTTAGGTCAAGGGCGTTTGTGTGTGCTGGGTTTATTCTGTCATTTTATCTGGTTCGGGGGATTAGTGTCACTCTTGTACTTTATAAACATAACTGTGTAGATGCACTACGCACAAAGCAATGCTTTATTATGCCAGGAGAAAGAGGATGTAAATGAAACACACACAGCAACGACAGGTTTATTTGCTATGATGTTCATAAATGACTTTTTTTTTCACTTCACTTTATTAAATGCCTGTATTTAAACCAGTCTTGTGTGTCTGCATTGCTTTGATTGCTTTGATATTGTTAAAGTATTTTGGAATGTTATCAAATGGGAGGGGGGAAGCTGATCCAATCATCTTTAGACCAATCTCTCAGTGGATCTTCAGCTGAATTGAGTCCATTGTTAGGAAATTGGCAAGAGAAGGATGCGTTTTCTTGCATAACCAAAGCGCTTAATCTCTGTGCGCTGTGAGTCCATTGTGAGGACTACGTGTTCAGTTTGAAATAAAAAGTGGCCCTGTTGCCTCTTTGGAAGATAACAAAGCTCCAGCAGTTAGCCACACAAACATACGTTTGTCCTCTTTTCTTCCCCAAGTGAAGATGAAGAGGATTATGTGTGCAGAGGAAAACCGTCCCCCCCACGCTGAAATGAGTCTCCGTAGACATGAACGACATCTCCTGTCCCCTCTGCTGCACACCCTTCACTGCTCACTCCTCGTTAAAACAGAATATTGCACTTGAGAGTGAGACATTTTAGAGACTTGCAGTGCTCAGGGTGGATTTGCTGAAGAGAAAATGATTTTGTCCTTTTAATGCAGTTGCCCAATATAACCCAAAAAGAAGAAGAAGAAAAAAAAAATCCTGATAATCACGTGTATGAGCAGAGATTTAAACCCTTTTGGATTACCTCTGCATGTCTCAATCTGTTTTATAGGTCTGTCTGGCTATCCTCCGGCCCAGCTTGGCCTGTCATATTATCTATTTTAATACAACTATTTGCTCCCATTGGACAGAAAGCCAAAGGGGCAGATTAAAGTGGTGTTTATAAGCCACTCCTCCTCATGACTGGCGTGCACATACCCCACCACGAGAACATTATGGTCTCGTCACATCAGCTGTTTGGTTAGTTTCAGACTCCTCTTGTGACGAAGATGAGAGCATTTCTTTACAACCAAGAAAAACATTTTGCATTTGTGTCGCAGGCATTTGGCTGACGCTGTTATCCAGAGTGACAGGGGAACAGGCTTAAATGATTAGATCACCTAAATTAACAAGCGACTAAGAGCAAGAGTGGCGGAGCTCTGCATTTGTGTGGGTGCAGTTTATAAGAGTGCTGAAAACCACAAGAAGCAGGACTGTCGATTGCTTTAAAATGCACTTTTTTATGTAACTGACTAAATTTCCTGCATGAATACATAAACAAGTGAAAAATAAACATGTATGTCCAATAAAGAAATGTTATATAAGAGTTTTTCAGCCTGTACTGGATCTTATTCATCCTGGGACCTTAATCATTGTGTTAAATGTCTCAGTGAAGTCCTGCCTGCAGTCCTCACTGTCTCAGCCAGTGTTTCATCTGGTTCAGACTCACCTGGAATAAACCTGTCCTGCTTCTCTTTTGAATTACAGCGACCAAAGTGGACATGACTCCACATGTGAACTTGCGCTCTGAGTTCATATATATGCCTGGTGCAAAGAGAAAGATCATTTTGGTGCTTTCCCCAAAAGTATTTGTCCTCTGGCTCAGGTCTCATTCGTAGATAGATTTAATGTCATTTTCATGCCAGAGTTTC
Organism: Scatophagus argus; assembly: GCF_020382885.2. NCBI lineage: Eukaryota > Metazoa > Chordata > Actinopteri > Scatophagidae > Scatophagus > Scatophagus argus. Next base: position 24,242,907 of record NC_058501.1, read on the forward strand.
AGCCCTAACACGAGGTCTGTCGTTGAATCAAACCTCTGTAACGTTACGTACTCACTGCCGTAGCAGTCAGGAAGGTGGTGGTTTGTAGACATTTGTGTTTATTGTTCTTGTGTAGTTCAGTAGAAGTTTGTGCTTTGGGATGTTGATCAGTAGACGACCTGCTCTGCTCTGCCCACTCTGAAGCTTCTCTCTTCACTTACAGATTTTTAAAAACCACAAAGCAGCTGATTGTTCAGTCACTTTTCCTGCCTCTGCTGGTCATGTGATCCTTCAGGGTTGGTAAATACATTTGTTTTGGACCTTTTGATGGACATGAAGAAAAAGTCAGGGAATCACCCGGAAACAATTTGTGGAGTATCATGAAGCCATATCTGACTGTTAGCAGCAAGCTGGAAACAAGTGAGCCAATAGTTCATAATCTTGCATCTTAAAATCATTTCATATTTCCAGCAGTACGCTGCAGTTCACTTGCTTATATTGACTTTAACCAGCAAGTGGTGCTACGACCGCAGATTACATCCATTACATTTAACAAACAGAAACTAATTTGTATTAATTATCTTACACACACACACACTCACACACACACTCACTAACACATGCTCACACACAAACACACACACATGCTCTCTCTTACACACACACACACACACATACACACACACACTCACACTCACTAACACACGCTCACAATCACACACACACATGCTCACACACACACATGCTCACACACTCACCACACACAAACACACACACATGCTCACACACACACACACACACAGATGCTCTCTCTCACACACACACTTCTACTGATTTCAGTTTCAGCCTCTTTCATTTCCTCTGGTAGTTTAGCTGTCTGACCTCCTCTCATCATATCGCCTTGTTGTTTTCTGTTTTCTGTAATCGTCTTTTGTGCTTTTCCTCTTCACAGTTAAAGACTCAGTAACTCACTTGCGTTACAGGCCTGAGCTTAGGGTTGAGTCTCGGCTGCACAAACAGGTAATTCCAAGTTAGCTAAAGTCATCGTCATGAATCAGTTTTATCTAATACATTAATAATAACACACTGATATGTTACTTCATTGTCTCATCACTTTACTGATGTGAACAAACATTTAACAGCATGAGAAACACAGTAGTGGATTTAGCTGACTCGACTGGTCTTACTCTCGGCATTAAAGGACCAGTTTTTGATTTTGGTGGTGCTGTGATTGTTTCCATTTGAACCAAACCATTCAGAGAAAACACATGAGAAAATCCAACACACAGTTTGCTGATGCTGAAGTCTCATCCATGCAATCCACTTTTCAGTCTTGGTTGTTTGTGTCAGTTGTAAAAAGACAAGCAAATAAAAAGATTAATGATGAGGATAGATGAGTCACCTTCCTCCTCTACCACGGAGGGAAGAAAACAGCATGTTAGGAGCTTTCAGGAGAAAACCAGCTGATCAGTGCTCAGGAGACCCCTGCTGATGATTTAGGTGGCATCTTGGAGTGATGAAACATCCTGAAAATCCTGCTGTTGCTGCCATCTAGTGGTTGATATTTTCCCACCCGAGCATTACACTGACAGCATTAATGCAATATGACATCACTGCTGAGTGAGGTCATACTGTGCAGTAGACTTTAAAGATTTTAAAGATTTCTCCACCACTTAGGATGTGAACCCAGAGGAAGAAGCTCAGTGGCGGATAAATAAGATAAATTCTGTCCCTTAAAACATCTCATTTACGCTCTTAAACTGTAGTATAGCTGACCTTCCACATTCAAACTAGTCATATAAGTGTTTGATGCAGTGAGTAAGTTTAAAGAATAAACCAGCTGAACTTGAATCAAAGCACAGCTGGCTCAAAGCAAACGGTTACATCCCCGACTGAACTCAAAGTTCTTCTTTCACTGAGACACTGAGAGACGATTTGAGGCATTTGAAGGTGATGAAAAGGGAAAATTGCTCTCCTGGTGGATGGGTTTCTACAAGCTGTTCCTCACCAAGGAAGCACCTGTGTGTGCTGTGTAGTGCTTCATGAACTGAGGAAACACAGGAAGGTCTCTCCTCAGTTTTCAAAACAGCCTCATGCTGCTGTTTCTCTGCAAGAAGCTCGCTGCTCCCAGATTCCTCACAGAAGCGCAAATGAGGCTTCGGGTGGTGCTTAACGCAGAGCGCAAACAGCATCTTCACCATTTAGAGAGGTTCACTTTTTCAAATTTCACTCATCTAACTTCACAAATGCAAGCGCTGCAGAGCCAAACTGCTGATTCATTCCCATTCAGGCACTATTGACACAAATCGATTAGACCGCACAGTAGTAGCAGTTGCTGAGGCAATATCGTTATTGGCAGTTGGTGTGAGGGCTTGTGTGCACACATGAAACGGCCCTGAGAATGGGTGAGAATGGCCCCAGGCTCATCAGCCCGGAATTTAGAGTGAAATTACGAAACGTAGTTATTCTGCACACATGAGGTCGTGTTGTCTGTTCTTATATTTCTGTAAGAACAAGTGAAACCTTGATAGAAAATACAAACAAGATTAATAGAAAACAAGATGAGTGACATATTTTAAGGGGCAGTCAGATGCCAAACACCATCTGAAATTCATCTTTCACTCCCAGCAACAGGTATGACGCGCAATCCCACACGTCTGTAGTCAAAAACCAACAGTAATGTGCTCGTAGGCATTTTTGCAATCTCACTTTTCATCCCTGCGTCCCCGCTGAACGACTACACTCCCCCCTTTCGCCTTTTGTTTCCGAGGTGGAGCCTGATACCCCGACTTCTCCCAGCTGAACTGCCGGCGGAGCAGACGGACAAGATAGGACTGGGACCAGCAGTCGGTGGCACAGACCTGGGACGCAGTCGATCGGGGAGAGAGCATAAAGGCGGAAGAACAGGGATTTTGTGGAGCGCTTCGTGCGGTTCAGTCGTTTTACAAAGCGGGTACACACGGCAGAGCCCAAAGATGAATTCTCTCATCCTGCTGTCGCTTTTTGTCGCGGTTATCGCCGGAAAGTCGCCTCGGCTGAAATTTGTTGTGCACGGTAGGCAGTGCTGCATTTTCTGGCTATTGTTCGGATTGAAAACATCCAGCCAATTACTTATGTCGCCAAGCATGTTTTATTAATCTGCCGTATGTGTGTGTATGTGTGTGTGTGCGGTAGGTATAGTGGATGGGTGAATGGATACAGGGATGAACGGATGAGTGAATGGATGGATGGAGTGAGAGTTTAGTCACGAGGTGATGTCGCCAGTTATTTTCCAGTTCTTCTTATTAACCCATGTTGTTTTATCCCCTGTAAAAGCTGCACAAACAGCACCAATAAAAGCCATATTGACGAAGCGGCTACCTCTGGATTAATCTCTTAAAACACCGCCCTCCCCCCTCCAACTGACCGAGTGCTAAATTACGCGCTTCACCATTCAGGCCCCGCACACATGTTCAAAGACTGTAGCAGAAAGAGCATCCGCAGGAAAAAACAGATTCTGTTGTATGATGTTAATGTTAACAAGAGATCATGTGCAGAAAACGACTTTGGTGTTTTCTGAGCCAGTTTGGTCGTTTGTTTCCGTTAAATGTCCACGCTACGTTGTGTACACACTCGTTCAAAGGCACATTTGGATTGTCTGGATCTGATTTGTGCAACTTGTGGCTTCAGTTGGTCCGTTTAACTTCGCCGTATCTCAGTGCACTACAAGTTCCTTGTCTTAAAAACAAAAAGCAAAACACACCATGGCTGGTTGTGTTTCACCGGGCACCTCGGCTGTCATTGGAGACTGCCGTGCGCATCCTCACCTCTAGGCTCACCGAGCAGAACCAGACCAGGAGCGCTCAAAAACAAACCTCTCCTCTGCCGTTTGGAGGAACATGGCGCCAATTCGCCCCCAACACACCGCGAGGTTGCGCCTTTTAAACACCTGGCGGCCACCGCCGAAAGACATTACTGTGAAATATGACTCTTTTGGAGGCTGACACATTCACTGTAGCTCCCGCGTCCTTGCGGAGCTGCAATGCGGGACACGGCAGCTGCTTCACACTGCAGCAGAGGAGTCCCTGAATTGCTTTAGGGTAGCATCCGTTACACATACATAGGCTACATGTACAAATACACAGACATGAGCGGGAGACGGGGAGGGGGCAGCAATGAATGGAAAATTCCAAGCCTACTCAGTTATCTATTCCACTCACGCCTTTTTACACCTCACACAGTCCTCTAATGTATTCAGCAATCAGCGGAGATGGGGGCTGCGTGTCAAGTTATCTGTGTTAGTATCGCTCCCCTCCCCGCAGATGAGCGCAGCACAAAACGCACAAGACGACGATCCCGGACGTGCGTGTCATATCAATCAAATTCGTTGTTATGCAATTGCAGGATGAGCTATGAATGCTTGTCGTTTGGAACACACAAACACACACACACACACACACACACACACACACACACCGTGTACATGTAGGAAACTGCCCATCAAGGCGCAGTTTGAGCCTGAAGCATAAAACCTTCCCAAGGAGCTGGCGCCGTTTCAGCACCTCGGACAGCGCAGAGGTCCTCAGAGGGTAAAATGTCCTCACTTTGCATGTTGATGCCAAATGGGAACATTTGGCGGGTTCAAATACCTTGAAGGAACTGTTCAATGGCTACAGTCTGGTTTTAGGATTTAGGTGCAAAGTGGGTTTAGTTGCAGGAGTTTAAGGGTTAAGGGAGGCCTTGCTGTGGATTGACTGGAATTAATGTAGAGGGTTAGGAAATGCATTACATTGGATTCAACTGGCAGACACTTCAGTGCAGTAAACCTCAGTAGGAACAAGATGTCATTCACGACTGAGTGTGCATCCCTTAAAAAAGAATTAAAAGGACAGAATTATAATAATGTCTACCTTCAAGAGGGTTATAATTTTCTTTTCTTTTCTTAAACTATTTAGTCTGTCCTCAACTGTCTGTCCTTCTCAAAAAATACTGACTATTATAACCTTCATGATGTATTGTCAGTCTATTCTGCAGCGTCCAGAATTTAGCCTGAATTTAGCCTGATATGCTTGAATTGGAAACTGAATGTAGGCTTATGCGTTGTAAATGTAGGAAAAACAAATTTCATCATCAACATGAAATGGAAACATACCATAGACTAACAAATACCAATAATCAACACTAAGCAATAAAATAATATTAAAAATTGTTCATGCAGCGTTACTGTTTTGTCTGTGTGCTGTTTGGTTTTGGGCAGATAGATTTGAGTGGATTTATCAGGGCTTCTAATGGAGACCATGTGACTGTGAGACAGATAAAACAGTACAGTTGCAGGACAGAAAAAAACCAAACAAAGCAAAATGAAGCTGAGCTTAAGGGAGCTAAAAACTCAGTAGAGCTGAAGGGAACCGCAGATAATTCTCTGTGGTTTCATCAATACAAAAGACTCCTCTTACATCACACATACAAATAAATTTGAGCCAGTCATGAAATAATAAACTGCTGATTAGCTGCAGTTCCAATAAAAGACAACACAGTGACAGTAATGTATGGCAAAGTGGAACTGCTTTTTGCTTCTCCACACTTCTTCAAAGGACTGTATTAGGATTAGGTATAAGTAGGGTGAAAAAAAAATGATAGTTTGCCCTACTTTACTATACATTATGAGTACACACCTTCTACTGAATATGTCTGCTTGAGAGTGACAAGGATATCAAAAGGAAGAGGGAGACAAAATGGGACAGAAACATATAGTTCGAAAAAGAAGAGAGATATCGAGGCAAATGCAAAGCGAGGGAGTGAAGGACCGAAAAAGACAACAGCTCATCTCAAGGCTAATTTGACATCTAGAGCTGCATTCCAAATACCGGAACATTTTGCCAAAGTTCAGCCATCATTTGTGTTGACCTTTTCTACCAGCTGAATGCCTCTTCACCTCAGTACAAAAACCCTATAAACCGTGAGGCTGATAGATTTTCTTGTCAAGCTCATAATGGAGGACCTTGAGTTCCATCCACATGATAACTTTGCACTGAAAGATTCTATGCGAATAAAATAGCAGCTGTTACAGGATCTGCTGGTGGTAAACAGAAAAGCTTCAAAAGCTTCTTGATCAAATCCCATTTAATTTGTTGTTTTTTTGTTCTGATATGTAGATTGCTTTGTTCATGTAGTGGAAACTACTCTAAAAAATAACATCTGTGCTTTATTCTTCTTTAATTAGCACATTTCTTATTCCAATTAGGAATTTGTTTCTTTTGAAGTGACTCATTAATTTGAAAATGTTTCCCCCTTGAGTTTAATGAGGGCTTTTTAAAAAAAAATAAGTTGAAAACAAGGGTGTTTTTCTTGGTTCCTGAAAAGCTGACCTTTTAAAAATTCAATGCTTTTTACCCAGCAGCGATGGTTCAGCGTCTAAAGAAAAAAACAAAAAAGGAACACATGCTGACACATACGGATTATAAGAGAGAATGTGACATTTCAGTTGTATATGTGTGAACCTTTTGAAATTGTGTTAAGAAAGACATGGGATAAAATAATATAACAATGACTGTACATTGTGTTCCTTCTAAGTGTTTTCAGTTGTTTGAAGAGGTGGGATGGCAAGTCTCAGCTTACAGCTGTTACACTGTTTAATGCTCTCAACAGAACTTGCACACTGGTTTTATAATGTGAAATGCATACTGATTGTAAACTGGAAAGTTAAGGTTGGATGAAAATTTTGGCCATCAGTTCCATAGTTAATTTTGTCTCACACGGCAATCTGCTAGCTCTGTTGTCTATGGTCTTGTTGAATATCCATCCATCCATCTTTTATACCGCTTATCCGTCAGGGTCGCAGGGAAGCTGGAGCCTATCCCAGCTGACGATGGGCGAGAGACAGGGTTCACCCTGGACTGGTCGCCAGTCAGTCGCAGGGCCAACACACAAAGACAGACAACCACACACTCTCACACTCACACCTAGGGGCAATTTAGAGTAGCCAATTAACCTAATGTGCATGTTTTTGCCTGAGTACCCGGAGAAAACCCACGCAGGGACAGGGAGAACATGCAAACTCCACATAGAAGGGCCCAGACCGGGATTCGAACCTGGAACTCTTGCTATGAGGCAACAGTGCTAACCACTGCACCACCGTGCCGCTCCTTGTTGAATATGTGAAATTAAATTTTAAAAAGTAAGAAGAGGAAAAATTAAATCAAATGGTTGTCCTGAGGAATAAAAACATTATGAGTGACAGTTGGATTTTGGAGCTGCTACATTTCCATTTATGAACTCAGTGGGAGCTTTTACTGTCTCCAGTGTGACACCTAGTGGTAAGGTTTGGTATATTCTGGCTTCATGTCGAACCAGTTTGAAAACTTTTACACCAACGCAAATCTATTTAACAGTTTAGTCAAGTTACACTTTTGTTGTTGTTGTTTTTGTAATTCAAACCAAATAAATGTACATGGCTAAGGTTCACATGTGGCCTTTAGCATAAAGAGCTGCTGGTACAACTCCGGCCATTAATTTACATTTAGCTAGCTTTGGATTTTGACTTTCTTGAGCTTGATGTAACAAAAACCATTTGTTAGGCAGACCTTTTTTCTGTTGTTGAAGCCGGGCAGAGTTAACAGAAGCTATGATGTTTTGCTTGTTACCTTCTTAAAGAAATATTTATGCCAGTCTGTTGGTGTACTCTGTTGGTTGCTAGCTATGGGGTGTTTCTCTCAAGATTGTCAGACAGTAAAATTAATGTATGTATGTTCCCATTTAAGACATCAGTCACATTGGCTTTTGTTCTGTATTCCTCACTGCTTTTGAAGAACAGGCTTCATCAATTAGATTCCCGCCAATCAGAGAGGCCACTGTTTCCATAGAAACTTAGTTGGTTGGTTAGCAACCTGTATCACCACCACTTCATCCTGGCTTTGCTGTCAGACTGGATGTCTTTTTTATTACAGGAAGAAGAAGAAAATCATTACAAATGCAATGTAACCATGACCATATAATCTCCTGCTGTCATTATTAGTGTATCTGTTTATATTAAAATGCTGAGAAAAATGCATCATCAGTTTGGAATTAAATTTAGATTTTATTGCCTACTCATGAAATATGAGAAAATGAAAGCTCTGGAAAATAAGCATTCAATTCTTTGTGTTATTTTTTGTTTTGTCTTTTTTCTGGTCACGTCCCTGTTTGTAATAATGTCTGCCACTCAGATTTCATATCATATTTCATCCATCTATTATCAGAAGGGATCTATTGTCTAAAGAGGCAGCTGGTTTGTTTGCTGCAAAGCAAATGGAGGAATGTACTTTTGGAGCACAGTTCAAATGAAAGAAAGCTGGCAGTCCTATTAAAGGGTTTGAAACTGGTGTTTTATAAACCACTCTTTTAATTGCATGGCATTCATTATTACACTATGTAGTTTTTTTGGTGGGACTGTTTTATATCTTCAAGATGACAATTTAGAAATTGTTCCTCATGCCATGTCTTAAATAGTAGCAGTGATTTTAATCTATTTTTAAGTACAGGCCCTCTTGCAGTGTAGTTAAGTGTGAGTATGACTGGACGGATGAATCAGAAATGCCAAAATGAACTTGTGAGTTTTCTGGAGGTGTCCTGAGTGTAATTCAACCAAGCATCTGTGATGGTGTTTGCCCACATGATTATTTCAGTGATATTTATGCTCCCACCAAGTGCCCTTTTTCCTTGAACACCCAGGACTGTGGAGGCTCCCTGTCTAATGTAAAACCACAAAGGGCAGTAACATCAAATCGAATGTTTTGGTAAATCAAACCAGTTCATAGCCAGGGGTCCTCGAGCTGGCTCCTATATTGACGGCAGATTAAATGCAGCTTAAAATCCACAGGTTTGGCTCTGTGCCATCAGGGCTTCTAGACTGTGATTTGACCTGCCTGAGGAGCTTAAACCGGCTAAATCTGGATCATCTTTTTAAATAACTTCCTGAAACTCAATTTTGCTTTCATGCATCAACCTTTTGTTATTGTGTTTGACCTCCACTTTATGAATCTTTTTTTATTGTTTTTCTGCTTTAGCTGTTGGTTTTATTTATTTCCCTATCGTCCTTATCCTATTTCTCCACCTTTTCATTCTTAAATATTTAGTTTTATGGTATTAAAAATGAAATGGTTGCTGTTGTCGTTGATTTAGCTCAGTTAATTTGCATCAATTAAACTTTGCCACCACAGAGCATATTTTCATTGTACGAACAAAAATACATTTTACACATTTTAATACTTTTATAATATATATTGTTATCCACAGAGCCCTCCAGGTTCCACTTCAACAAACCAGAGAACTACATCAGTATGTACCACCAGGAAGGCAGCGACATTCTGTATGTGGGCGGCCAGGCGATGATCTACGTGCTGACGTTCACTAACAGAGGGGTCCGCGACCTACAGGTACATTTCACTGAGAGCTCATTTTGCTGACGTGCATGCAGACGCTGTGAAGGGATGTTTTAGGGGATTTGATCTCTTAGCTCCAGACAGTCTTTTGTAATGCAGAGCCTTTTTACTGCTGGGCTTTTAAGCCAGTTCATTTCAAAAGATGTTTTGGCAACCAATCGATGTTTGGAAAATGCTGGTCATACATAAGAGTTAAACATGAAAGCAGAGTACTAAAGGTGGAAGGATGGCACACTTAAAACAGAGTTAAAGGCCAGCTTACATACTCATGTTTTTGTCATGATGTTGATTAATCCTCTTATCAGGACTGTTTGAAGATGTACAGTGTGTGCAGGACTGACATTTTGCTTTCTCTCTTAGTTGTTAAGACAGGATTTACACTTTTCATTCCCAGCATAGAGAAGTGGTGAGAAGTGGTTCAGTCAGGCAGCCTAAATCCTGTGTGGGTGTGCAGGACCTTTAAGTCAAGTAAATTTTAGCTAGGCCAAACTTGCCAACTCGTCTCACAAGGTCCTGGTTTGATTCTCAGAGGGGCACTGCTGGAGGTCAGAAGAAGTAGTTGCAGTATGTAACTGGTTCTAACCAAATGTACATTTTTCCGAGTCTGTTTGTGTGAGATACAACAGATATAACAGAGTGATATTTATTAATTAGTGAGGCGTTACTAGTTCTATTCTAGCTTCCAGTCTTACATTCTCCTGGTTTCTGCTCTACACTTGACACACAAGACATGAGATCATCTAATGCTCAGCACCAAAATGAATAAGCATATTTTCCAAAATGTTGTATTGTTCCACTGAACAATGCAGTTAAAGTGACTGGTGTTTTTAAAAGCACTTTTTTGTGGTAAATAGCAACTCTTTCCTGGTGTAAATGACTTATTAATGGCTGGTTTTAAAGGAGACAATTGCAACAAGTAACTCAGTGAAAGTTTTTAACACAAGCAGGAAGTAAAACTCAATTGGTTACTTTGAAAGTATTCCCCTAACACTATTTGCCAGACTCTGCTGGATGACAACAAATATAGCTGCCCTCTTGTTGTGAGGGCGACGCAGTGGCCCAGAGAAGGCAGAGACGGAGCGATGAGAGAGCTGGCCTGCCGCTGACCCAGTTCAGCAGCTGAGGACTGAGGAAGTGGGGTCATGCATACATTAACGAGAGCTACACCTATCTCTCCCTGTGAGCAAAGACAACAGTACTGACCAGGCTAACAATGTCAACACAGGCTCAGGACGACACACTGTGTGGGCTGCAGTGTCAGCACTGACTCGCCTGACAAACTGAACGGGCTCTAAGCTCTGTGTTTCACCCAAATATGACTCTGTCCTATTTTTCAGAATGATCGCAGGCTTAGTGTCGGGTTTTCCTCAGTGGAAACAAAAAAGGGCAGATGGAAAAACAGTGATGGGTGATATGATTTTGATGGTGCATTTACTTAGATAACTAAGCAGCATCTTGTCAGGTTGAGTCACTACCAGTGCAGGTTAGTTTAATGGAGCATCACAGTGGAACAATAACAATTTTCAAAAAGTAAGCAACAACTCGTGGTGTCAGCAACAGAATAAAAGCGTGCAGACTTTGTTTCTGAGACTGAGCAATTGTAATGGGACATATTCACCATTGAAGAGTTAATTAACTCAGTTATCTTCTTCAGCAGTGAAGAAACAGTGTGTGTTTGTTTGGCTGAAGGGCACAACTCTCAGCGTTCCTCCTCTTTCTGTTGCTCCCTTAACCTACATGTGAGGAGTGCCAAGCGACAAGCTCCTGGCTATGCTTTTTGGGGTTGCTGGGAGTAAGTCTGGGAAATGTGAAAAGTACAAGTGGTAGGTAGGACATGTAGAACAAGAATGACAGAACAGGTTGGTGGATGCAGTGAGCGTCACAGAGTGGGGTTTGTTAATGAGGTGGATGTTTGCTGGGAGGATTGTGCTTCAGCAGCAGCAGCAGGGTTGCTGTTTGGTTGCTGAAGCTGCAGAGTGTGAAGGAATTTGGCACAAACTGAACAGTCCTTCCTCCCACAGATCCCAGCGGCATCTGATCAGACTGCAATTGATACCTGCAAGGCCAAGGCTGCACCACTCGAGGTAGAAGCTCGTCCTCCCTGTCAGCACCTCCGTCACTTCTGCAAAGCACTCCCTTCCTCCATCAGTGCATAATCATTGATATCATCCTCTCTTCACTACCATCCTCATCATCATCTGCTGTTGCTCTACAGTAAGGTTCATGCACAGTTAAATGAATATTAATGTTTTGCTATTGAAAAAGTTGAGTAACTTACGAAATAAAGAAAAATAAATACGTGAAAAAATGGTAATTTATACAGATAAGATAAAAGTACACAGGAGACAGCTTCACCTCAAAGCATGCAAACCAAACACTCAAATGAGTGAGCTGTGGGTAAGTGTGGTGACTAATTCCATGAGAATCCTCAGAGAGACTGAGAGAATACCAGGAGATTAATACAATATTCATCCTGAAGTAAGTATAAAAATCTGGGAATGCTTCGATTTAATATGAAATGTTTAGAGGCTAATTAATAATCGTAAGAGGCACAAAATGCAGTGCTGCCTAATGGTGTTTAAAGGTTGTACTTTAAATACTAAGATGATTTTTAACATTCTGCATCAACGAATAATTCCCACATCCATTTTGACACAGTTTATAATTACAGGAAATTAACAAGATCATCGAAAGTAATTTTCCATTTATATTCAGGGTCAAATTCCACATTTCCTTAATAGCAAAAAGGAGAGTTAATTTTGCCTCTCTACTTAGCCAAATTGAATACTTGAAATGCTTAAAGTAGCGCCTTGTTAAAACTCAAAGGTAAATGAATCTTTCAGCCAAATCCACCAGGGTGCACATGGTGTAAACTTCACTGACGCTCATGTCTGCAATGGATTGCTTCTGAATGTGTGTACAGAAGGAAATGTGGAGAGCATCAGGGGCATTAGAGAGCTGTGGGATCTCGGCCGACATTGCTGTCTTTAAGAGGCTGTGGTGCGCTCTTATTCTAGACAGTCTAATCTCCACTGGGGGTGGAGGGGGTGGGGGGTTAAACCAGTTATGGTTAAAGAGAAGAGAAATGTTAACTGCACCTCTGTGGTGAGCTCTGACATGCCACTTGTCTGCTCACTGCCTAACCTCCATACACTTAACACCTCAAAGGACACTCTGCTTTCTGCAGTGGCACTGAACATTGGCTCTGGACATTAATCTTGACTATGGTTAGACACATGCTGGGCTGATATTCCAGTGAGCGTTGTTTCTTAGCAGTGTAAGGAGTTTCTTTTAAAAGTGCAGTAAAATAAAATAACATGACATCTCACCACAATGTGAGATGAGCTCTAGCCTGATGAGAAATGAAGACATTGGTGTGAGGTTTGCATCAGCCAATGAGACCGTGAAAGTCACGTCAGCAGCACAAACTTGTCCGCTATTTTTCCAGACTCTAAATGTAAGCCAAAGCCTAACCGTCTTCAAACCCAATCCTGTTGTTATAACCTCAGTCCTAGATTTTTGTGCAGATCACAAAAATAAAACAACTCAAAGTATTTCCCTCAAGAACATAAGTACATAAAGTAAAAACATACTAAAGTTGCATACACTCAAACAGAAATTACGCACCCACCCGCCCTCCTACTCGTCCACCTACACACACTTACACAAGCTCTGGCCCTGTTTTCTGGACTTAGCGATGTACTTCCTCTGTCTCCAGTTTTTACTTACCTTGTTTCCATCAGAATTTGGGATATTATTGTTTTCTAAAAAGCAGTCGTTTGTTGAAGACAAACTCTAACAAACTTGACCACACATGAGTGACACTGCAACCTAAAACCAGACTTTAGCCTTTAAGGGAGAACTCTGTGTTCATTTTCATCCATCCAGTAATGTCTTGGAGTCAATTTTCTGTACTTAATGAATAAGTGATGCATATGGAGTATTGCAGTGGTGTACTGCAGGGCCAAGTCTCCTGTTTGCTGTCTGCCAAAAATGATCAGAGCATGGATTGCCTCCAGTTCCTTTAAAATCGCTCTCTCTGAGCAATCCGCTTTTGCTCTCGTAATCTGTTTTGTCTTTGTCTTTCTCTGTCCCTCTATTCCACCTTCCTCTCTTGCTCTGTTTGTTTTCCTCAGTCCTGTGGTCTCTCTTGTTTCCTTTCCCCCTTTGTGCTGCCTTTCCCTCTCTAATCACTTTTTCACATGCTGCATCTTTAATCCCCCTGCCAATCTGTGTGTTTTTCTCCCACTTGCTTCTCCCTCATTTTCTGCTTTTGTCTCACCTCCTTTACTGTGTTTTTCTCTTCCAGCTGGAGTGCGATAATTTCATCACCGTCATTCAGAAAGTAAATGACACAATGATAGTATGCGGGACAAATGCTGGGAGCCCCAGGTGCTGGATGCTGGTAAGAGATTCCTTAAAATGCTTAGAAATCCTTTTGCAGCTGCTCCTCAAGCCTAAACGGTCTCAAGATCGATTGCAATTCGTATTCATTTATTTGCTCATTTATTTCTTCCTGGTTAGATGAAAGCCAGGAGTTATTTATTGCCATGGGGGATGTTCTCATTTAGTAATGATTATGTACTCACATGAATAACTTAAAATTTCCTTAACCATGTGTGGACAACACGATAGAGAGTTTGTAAAAAACTGTAAGATGTGTAATGTGTGATGATACATTCATCAAACACCTCCAGGCTCAAACACCTCCTCCCTCTCCCGCCAGGTGAACGACACTGTGCTGACTGACGTCCAGGGCAGCGGGCAGATAGCGTCGGCCTCTGACATCTCACCACCCTACCCTTCACAGAGGTCCATCAGCTTGCCTGCAGGTAACAAACGCAAAAGGAAATTACAGGTCTGCATACAGGAGCTCATGATTCACTGGGAGGAAAAGAAACATTCTTGGTAAAGAGTAGTTTTATGGTTGGTAGCGAAGTTGATGAACATAAATAATCTTGAGTTGGAGGCAGATGTTAGTTAAAGAATGTCATAGTTTTTTTTCTGATGGAAGTCTCATTGATGTCCATTTTATAAGGGTAAATAAAAGTGTCACCGGTTCAAAAGTGTCACTTTTTTCAACCATCAACAGCTCTTCTGTTAGCTTTGCTCATTTGAGTCAGAAGCAGCAGAGCGACACTGGTGAGTCTGCAGCTCCCTGGGACAATCTGTCTCTTATTATCAATCTCTGTTCATAACATGCAAATGAGTAAATGCTTTTACCTAAAGTACCTTACAGTATTTCAAAGAGCTCCTACAAGACAGGTGTATCGGTCGATGTACCAGTAGATCACGTAGTACTTGGCCATAACATATGCACTCTGCCTAAAGCAAGATGTAATTTGGAATTTTTATTACTGAAAATAGTGCTAATTGGTCAATATCTGCAACAGGATTTCTTTCTCCTGTGCTTTTTCTCCTGGCATTTATAGGAAATGCTGAGCCACCTTGAAACTGTATTTTCTTTTTGTAGATCGCACAATTCTTCAGTTATAACAAACAGCTCTCAGTCTCTTACATGTAGGACTGTTTATCCATCTAGATTGTTCTGGTGTGAGTTGCACAGTCTTGGCAATTCTGGCTGTTAAATTAAATGGCACTTTGCTTATGGTGCTCAGAATGCCTCAAATTTCAGCAGCCGGGTCTCTTTCCAGAAAGCATGACCCACTTACTCGAGGTAATTCAAAGCCCATGTTGTGAATACAGCAGCACAGGCAGAAAAGTGCATGATGGATGAGAGGCTCATGCTCATGACAGGGCAGGATGTAAACATTAATGGCTCCCTCCTGGACTAAGCTGTAACATTAGCTAGCTTCGTTGTCTCGTCCATGAGTCAATGCAAGGATGTAATCTTCTTTGTGCAGTCGGCAGACAGTTTGGCAGAAAGAAAATAGGTCCTACGTGCAACTGTAAACATATGGAAAAACCCTTGTTTGTTGATTGTGAGGTGATTTTTTTTTTTGCTGGTCATATATGTAATTTGTAAAGCCAATGGAAAGAAATCATGGAAAGCATTGATAACATGACGTTGTTGTACAACTCACTGCACCAACAGATTCAGAGAGAATTCCGGCTGGAGTTTCCTGTTGGACGTTCAACAGAAAAGGTTGATTACTGCACAGTGGTAACTGACCAGGGAAATTGTTTTGGGAATGAAATGTAATAGAATCCATCTTGCCAACAGATAACGAATATCTGTAATAGACAAGAATATCCTTTGAAGTCTGAGTAGTTTTGACGGCTGACAAACCTTAATTGTTGGGCCTTGCACTTGTATAAATGCCCTGCAGGTTTTGTTTATTACCATTACTTCCCCAGAGTCGAGGTACATGCATATCTCAGGAAATTCAATATCGGACCCCATTTCGGCTTTCACAGACCACTGACTGTCTGGTAGGTTGTACCAATCATTGTCATAGCCAGTGGCAATCTTATCAAGGGTTTCATTGTTTTCCTCCCAGCGCCGTAACTCTCCTGTTCAAGCGACCGCAGTTTTACCACTCAGCAACAACAGAGAGAAACATGGCTCCTGTATCTCTGTGAAAATACAGGCCTGCTGATAAAATGTCACATTCTGCAAATTCAGCTCCATTAAACTGAGTAATTGTTTGGGTATAATTAATCCATTTCACAAGGTCACCCCATGGACTTGAGCATCTCGGACCTCTCTTCAGGGAACGGAGCTCCCAGTCATGTGATTATTGAGAAGTGCCAGGTCACATTAACTAAACATCGACGTTCTGAATGAAACTGACCTTCCAGTTGTTACGGCGCCTGATGAGGGACGGACAAATTGTCTGTTTTTCTTCCTAATGCAGATAGATTGTTTGTAGAGACACTCAGAAATTAGCGAGAGGTTAGCGTGCGCTGCTCCTCCAGATGGGCATCGATTGCTGAAGCAACAAGCCGGTCCTTTGCTTGATTTGAGCAACGTTCTAATAACGATCTGTCCTAATTAAGGCATTACTGCCACCATTTCAAATACCTCCCCTCTTCATTGCTATGGAGACAGAGCTCTAAGTGGGGTTTAAAGAATATGGTGATTGGTGGATGCTCATCAGTGCAGTCAGCTATCCTGCCTTGATGTCTTCTTTGCTCTTGCTCTCTTTTGTCTTAGATCCTGTTTTTTTATTCTGTCTCCTCCTGGGCCTCCTTTTTTCTGTCTCCACTCTCCCTCGCTGTGTTTAATGTTCTCTCTCGGTATCTTCCTTTCCCTTCAGCTTCAGTCAATCCCCTTATGTGTCGCTCCAAAGTCTCTTCCTCTCTCTTTGAACCTTGTATCTTCTCTTTTTTTTACCCACTATTCACCCTCTCTTTTCTCTGTCTTTTTTCCTCACTGTCTCAGATGGGAGTCTGTATTCTGCTATGTCGTCGGTGGCAGGTCACGCCGGCTCGATTCGGCGTACGTTTGGCTCCCAGAAACTCCTGAAGACGGAGAACGTTTGGCTGCTGAGTGAGTAGGAGGAGGGGAGTCATGCAGAAACTGTAGAGGTTTAGACTAATGAACATGGAGATTGTGGGTGGTACTCTCTAAATCCTCCACTATGATTCCCATGGGAAGAATAACATGTAGGTGTATTCACTGCCATTATGCTTATGGTTTGGGTCACATCATCAACAGCAGTAAAATCAGAAGCATATCCACTGAGAGCAGTCATTTACACTCCGCTTTATTCCCACACATCTTCGTTCTAGTTCGGTATTAGCAGCTTGCCCTTAAAAAGGTGATGTAATCATGATGTAAGACTACAAGCAGTCAAGGGACAAAATTTCATTGGACATGTTTAAATCTCTTCACCAGATCCGCAGTTTGCTGGTGCTGCCATCATCCCGTCTTCATTAAAGTACAAGGAGGAGATCTACTTCTTCTTCAGTGAGATCAACAAGACAGCCAGAGTGGACGAGGAGCCTTACAGGGCGCGCATTGGCCGCATCTGCACGGTAAAAACCCAGCTTATGTGCCTGTGTTTGGGCAAGTGTGGACAAATCCAGATCTTAGTGGCTCCCCAACGTTTTCTACTCTTGCAGCCTCCCCACATGTTGCCTTTATTTGAGCTGTGAGCTGTAGTCCAAGACTGGTTTGCCCTTTGCGTAAGAAAGCCACTGGTTTTAAGTGAATCACTAATTAAATGAACACAACACAACACAAGGTGATATAGTACCATTTGGAACTGATGCTGCTGAAACACTTTCCAGTCAGTCTTGTCAAACAGGTGTTTCCCAATCATCCATCAAAGGCAAAGCACCTGCTGCCCTGTGTGACTCCTGATTAAACTTCTGCTTTAATACCGACAGTTTATCTCAGATGTCAGATAAAGACAACCAAATCACAGCCCTTTTATGTTATTTTCAGGTGGATGAAGGGGGCATCAAAAACCTGCTGGCAGACTCTTGGACCACCTTCATGAAGGCCCGGGTGATGTGTGGTGCAGGGAACACTCAGCAGCAGTACAACAACATGAAGCAGGCGGTGGTGCTGACAGCACAGGACAAGAGAGCCGGAGTCATGTACGGCCTCTTTTCCAACGCATGGTGAGCTGGAACATATAACCGACCACAGTTTCACCAAATTTTTATCTAGAAGCACAGTGTGTAATGCAATGACCTAATATGACATAATTTTATAATTATATAATTGTAGTACTGATGAACTCAAAGGTGTAAATTCCTAAAGTTGTGAAGTACTTGACAGTATACCCACGGAGGAAGAGCAGACACAATCCAGGGTCAAAGTCCTGCTTTTCCAAACTGCAGTACACACATGCAGTTAGTTATTGCAGATTTTTATGACTATATGCATTTTAAATATCTGTGTGGCTTTGAATTGTTTGAAAATGTATTGTTACAGTTAATTTAAAACACATTTGTTATATCCAAGAGCAGTGAGCTAAACGCACTTCCACCAACGGATGACGCCAGAAGAGCTGGTCTTTGACGTTTATACATTACAGAAACTTGCATGCTCTATTAGCCACACATTCAGAGAGATAGTCATACGGCTAGCTTAGTTAGCAATCAACTGAACAAATTAACAAATGACAAATAGCTATAGACTAATTAAAACAGTGACTCAGTAAGCAGTAATTGGGGATTAGAAGATGCATCTAAACATTTGATTGGTCATAAAGGCAGTTTCAGTTAAATCAAATGAGCTTATGCTAACTGCTTGTTAAAAACAAAGTAAAATTCATAAGTTAGCAAGCAGCATGCCACTAGAAAAGGAAAAATCTAGAAAATAAATTGACTGGTGACAACGGATGGCAAGCTGACACTGATTCTTTCTGAGGGGTCCAGTGCCCTCGATCAAGCCAGGGATTGTATATATTCACTGATTCGGCTGTGAATTTTTAGCTGTGCCCTTTCGTGTCCACCACCTGCCCTACTTTTATTGTCAGTGTAATTACTCCTCCCTCTGCCTTTGTTCAGGGGCAGAACAGTGATCTGTGCTTACTCCATTGAAGATATCGACCAGGCTTTCTCCACATCCAAACTGAAGGGCTACAGCAGTCCAATCATCGGCAGTCGCCCCGGGATGGTAAGAAAAACCAACAAGCTTTTTATTTCTTTTGCTGTCACACCAATCTGTTGAAACAGCACTGAGAAAAAAAATGGTGCAATTGCATGAGTCATGCTTTATTTGAGTGGTGAAAAGACTGGTGCTATTTTTGAAAGTTGTGAGTTAATAAGAGAGAATCAATTTTGGACTCTTTGGCCAAGGACATTTTGTTTATTTAAGATTCCTGCCAAGACTGAATAGACTACATCACTTCTCCACTCAGTGTGTGCGCAAAAACCTGACAGCAGGAGGTCCCAATGACATCAAGAACCTCGGGGTGATCAGATACCACCCAGAAATCGAGGATGTGATCCGGCCTGTCGGCGTGGCTCCACTCGACCTGCCCACAGATGACCAGATCACACACACCGTGGCGGACATTGTCCTGGCAGTCAACGATGAGCACTACAGTGTGCTGTACCTCGGAACAGGTGTGTGTGTTTCAGCTGTTTGTTTTTAGATACAGCCATATTGTGCTTTACGTTTGTCAGTTATCGTCTCGGGTGGAGACGTCTTTGCTTGGATGTGCATAACAGAAAAGTAGCTTTTCCTCATCTAGCCTGATGGTGTCTTGACTCTTAACAATCTAGAAACTTAGAAACTTGTAGGAAAAAATAAAAGCACTTCTACACTTCTTGTGGCATCTCTGTAGAACATAGTCACCAGAATCAGAAAAAGCTCCCAGATGTTTGATTTTCAGCCTCAGGAAGGTCCTGACTTTGTTTGTCTGCAGTTTTGTGGTGGACAGGTAGTGTGCAGTTGGTTTATCAGAGCTCATTTGCTTCAAACAGCTGCCTGCTCCTGCTGGTGATGGAAATTGTGTTGACAGGTGAGACTGAATCAGACATTAAATCGGCTGTAAACCCAAAATGAGCTCAAAAGAGGCAAAAGGCTCTGAACAGCTGCAGTAATGGCAATAATCCTCTGTTGTTCTGTCCCAATTTGAACCACTTCCACAATACACATCATCCTGTGATTCGCTGTTAATATAAAAGTCACTGTGTCTCATTACAGAGACACAGGCCTCGAGTTACAGTTCAAAATGAAAGTCTTTACTGGGAAACCAGGCAGTGGTACACAGGTGATCAGTCTGAACAAAGCAAACAAGTCCAGACGGGGAGGAGGCAAAGCTCCAAAAACCAGAGAGCAAAGTCAAAAACCGTAGGAACTAACACGACTAAAAGGCAATGAACTCAGAAGGCAGAACAAAGACAAGCTGGCTGGGGAAAAGGCAGACCAGGAGAGTATCTGAGTGTTTTGTGCCAACCAGTGATTCCTCGCAACCTGCAGAAATTATTCCCCTGCCACCATCAAGGGGGATCTTCCAGTCCCTTAAATGCATGACAAGTAGTGAAGAGAGAGAAGCTTGAATGTTTTTATTGACTGATCAGCCGATCTGACAGCAGATCAGGAAAACTAAAGCAAAAAGGACTCTAATTTCTTCTGTTCCTTTTCGAGTAGACAAACTACGTCTCAGCTCCTCCAGGAAAATATGAGATGAGGGATATGAGGAGCAGAATAATGTGTTGTCACCTTGTGTGTGTGATAAATGCAACACTTAGGAAGATATATGGTAATGTAATTGCAAAGTGTTGTGGCATCACACAGAGCAGCGGTTTGTTTTATACCTTACAGCACAATCTACACACATACATTCTCGCACAGCTAATTGGTGCAGACAACAATAATGCAAGTAAACAGATGCTAAGCCTAAGTAATAAGGACAGAAAGCCCTGATTCACACATAACTCAGAAGATCTGAAAAAGAATCGCAAATGATTGTAATCAACAACAGTATGCTTCTAACAATCGGCTAAACAGGACTTTCAATGGGCGTGAAAGATTTTTCATATTTATCTATTTATCTGATAGATACGGTTTGGAAGTGATCGTTGGCTGTCAAAAGTGACACTGTGGAAAGAGTTGAAAAAGATTTAACATTTGGCAGTGTTGGCTGCTCTGTCCTCGTGTCTTTCTGTCTCTCCCGTTCTTGCTGGAAGGAGCTAAGATGTGAGGGACACAAGGAGACATGTTAGCATAATGACAAGCACCCTACAAGTATGAGGGTTGGCAGGTAGCAAGACCAGGAGCAAGCGAGTGATTGAGAGCAGGTGTGAACGATCAAGGTGACAGCAGACACGTGAGGGCGGCGACTGTGGCGACAAGACATGCTAGTAAAGAGAAAATAAAATAAATAAAAGTAAGTGTCACCGGTTCAAAAGTGTCACTAACCCTAACCCTAACCCTAACCCTACCCTAACCCTAACCCTACCCTAACCCTAACCCTCTTACTGCTCAGTGCTGCAACGATGCAATGAAAAACAGCAAAAAATGATATATGATGGCCATCACAAGCATTCAGTTAATGCTATTGCACTGTGAAAGAAAATAAAGCCCACAGCTGAGAGGTATGCTTCAATTCTGAATTCAAGCACTAAGATCTGGAAAGTGACACAAGGTCAAAATCTATTCAAATGACTCCTGGCCTTCGCACCATTCTTTCCATTTGGTCAAAGCAGCAACAATGACGCGCTGCTGTTGCCCATAGCAGTTACTCCAAAAACTGCCTCATGCCTCAGGGAGATTACTATGGCAACCATCACAAGTCATATGCTCGTGTGTGTGTGTGTGAGCTCAACACGCTGAAGTTCACTGAAAGATGGGAGAGTGTCACCACATCCACTGCAGCGAAATTCCTTGCTCCTGCACCAGATGAGTCCTTGCCATTCTTCAGGCATTTCTGGGTTAATTCTAATAATAGCACATCGAAAACAATGTTGTGTTAAAAAAGAAGAGATGATGGCCTCTCGCTGTGGGCTTTAATAACTGTGTCAGTCATAGGCAGGAAAGGATGGAGTGCTATGAACAGCTACGGGTCTCTGCCGTGGCCTAAAAAGAAACTGGAGCAGTTTGAGTCGCACTGGCATCTGAGGCCAGAGGAACAGGTTGTACTGGAGATCTGCTGTTCCACACTGAACGTTTCCTGTTTCTTCTTTTTTATTTCTGTTTTCGAAAGCGGACAGTTAGATGTGAAAGTACTGGCTGTTACTCCTGACTATTTCTGCTCCTGTGGTTTGTGAAAGGAAAAGGTTCCTCTGATCTCTTCCGAATTCCGTTTTTATCGCGCTCCTTTCCCCTCCTGTTCAATATTGCATCACCCTCACTTTAGGGCACTGGCAATAAATATTCACAGGCATGAATCTGCATAATTGATTTCAAACATGCTCACGTATCACTGCAAATGATGGAGAGAAGCTCCCTCCTTGAAATAATCCAATCTGTAGTGCGCGAGGCAGACAGACAGACAGCTCTGCCTGATGGATAGTTG
Source organism: Scatophagus argus (assembly GCF_020382885.2). Taxonomy (NCBI): domain Eukaryota; kingdom Metazoa; phylum Chordata; class Actinopteri; family Scatophagidae; genus Scatophagus; species Scatophagus argus. Next base: position 24,265,168 of record NC_058501.1, read on the forward strand.
AATTATAGCAGCTTAAAAGAATCAGGAGAGAAGAGACGAGCCAGGGTCCAGCTCTGGACCTGTGACAGTGAAATCGAAGCAGATGCATTTCGGGTTCCCGTGGGACATTAGTCTTCCCTTGTGATGGAAATTCCAATAAATATCCTTCACAATGATGAGCTCAGAGACACAAACCGCACCGGCAATTTTTGTGCGAGAAAAAAAGCGTTGGTTGATATTAGTGTGGTGGCCTGGAGGGCAAATATCACTGAGCATTCAAACAATAAATGTCTTTGAAAGGAAGGAGATCAACCTAAACAGGGCTCCCTCTGTTGAAAACCAGTTACCGTAGTTCACAAGTCACATATTTAAATGAACTCGGGTGCATTTTGTCTGTGTGGCGCAGTGAGAGCCCTGCGGAAGCAAATATCCGCCCAACTTTTCAGGTGCATCCGATGGGGTTGTTTGGTCTGCATCAGACAAACTGTGCTGTGTTTGTTTGAGAATGCAAAGCAGACCAGCCAGAGGACGACGCACTGGTCAGTGTGTGACATGTGCACGAATCAGAAGCAAAACCACTGCTCAAAACACTCCAAGACCTCCATGGGTTAAATAAATTTGATTGACAAATGGGTTCAGTCCAGTACATGCAAAAACATTACAAGTGGTACAAGTTAATGCTTCAGCATAATGTTTTGAAATGAGAGATATGGAAAGCAAATCAGAAGAACAATTTTTTTGATTTAATCTGGGGAGTTATTGAAATACCAAAACATTCTAAGTTTATCCAATTCACTGTTTTTAAATCATTCATTAAAATGTAACCTGTGGAGTTTTTGACCTCGTTTTCCTTCGGTTTGATTAAAGCAAACACTCGCTGGCTGCTCAACACTTCTCCAAGAATTTCCCTCCAGGGATTAATAAAGGAATTCTGATTCTGATTCTGATTCTGAACACTTGAGCTCAAGTGGAGTGACGAGACTGTGGGTGCCGGGCACAAGGGCACCTTGATGGGAGTGGAGAATATTACTCATCTAATTTCCTCTCATCTGATGTCCCCACCCACAGAGGCACACATCTTGTTTATTCTGGTCACAGTCGTCTGGCACAGAGATGTATTTGGACGAGGAATTCACTTTATAACGCTGGCGTAGACGAAGCTGACAGGGCGGTGCCGTGCAGTTTACCGAGTCCTAATGAGATAAATCGCTTAGCGTACACTCTGAGTTTTAGACCTGACTAACTGGTCTCAGTGGGACTTTGCCTGTGAGATACAGTCTGACAGAACGCTGCAGGATTTGACAAAGTTAATTTCGCTGTCTTTAGATCATCAGACAGCAAATAATTCAGTAGATTTTATGCATCTAATAACCAACCACTTCAATGTTTGTCATCTTGAAAACATGGCAGACAGGGATATTAACAGCAAGCGGATGGAAAAACTACCTTCACGCTCATAATAGACTCGAGACAGCGCAGTGGACGCCTCATGTTGCCTAAAAACATTTGATGATTTGAAAATCAAACTGACATAAAGTCTTTGATTGTTTAGTCCTAATTGTGACCTGATTTCTACAGATAACACTCAAGAAGAACTCAGTCCCAGTTCCTTTTCATCAGAAGTGCTTTCACTCCAGCTGATTCTGTAGCCATGGATACAGCTGGAAAACAAGGCTGGTGTATTTTAAATCAGTGTAGTCTGGGGCCCAAAGGCAGCTTTTGGGCTAATCTGAACCACAGGCAAGTTGGTAAAGTTACTGAGGTTTAGTAGGTAAGAGATGCTAAGGGAATGTGACGGGTACAGTGTCAAAAATAAGATTTACTTTATTGTTTACTTCATTTACTAAAACTAAGGTTAACAAAAATAAACAACTGAGGGTGAAGTTCAGCAATGAATGTAGTACATGGATGTGTACTGTGATGTGTGACGAGCTAAACAATGTGTTTGCAAAAACATCATGGACAAACAAACAAAACAAACTCGGGACATTTCACTGTCCAATATGTCCGGTGTCTCAGACTGTGATGTTTGGCTTGTGAAGGGAGAAAAGAGCCGGAGGTGAAAACCGACTTAAGGGGGCTAAAATAATTGATTCCCAAAGCTGAACTGCGAGTCACTTAGCGCTGCAGACAAGTGCCAGCTCCAACCAACAATGCTGGACACAGAGCAAAATCTACAGTCCAGTTCAGCCACCCAAAGACATCTGTCTGTTGTGTCAGGGCCCTAAAGAGCCACTTAGGAATAAAGCAGCAAAGGCGAGAGCCAGAGGAAAACTGGAGCAATTAGTCTCTGAGGCTGGCGATGGTTGGAAATGGAACAAAAAAGTGTGTGAGTGAAACATTTCTTCCCTTCAGTTAGTCAGTGACAGATTGACCACCAGAAGAAGTAAAGCTGCTTGGACCCTTTCAGTCATGGAGGCGCTACGGCAGAAAGCTCCCCTCAGGGACGGAGGAAATGTCGGAGCCTTACACTTGTTTCAAGTTGACTCTGTGTTTGAGATCAGAAGCTATTTTCTTTTTTTGCACAGTGTGACATTCGAGGTGGCAGTAGCTTAAAGGTTAGAAAGGCAGACCGAGGTGACTCCTGACCGGGACAAACGTGAGTTGGGAAGGTAAATGACAGCAGCTCAGTGTTATTGTGTACAGTTTGCACCATCGAGAGGAAGGAAACAAATCATGTTAGCAAAAGAGGAATCTTTAGCCCAGCTGGAAAAATGTGTACATAAACTTTACTGTTGGCCTTATGTCCAACAGTCAAAGCTTTTAGGGATAGTGTGCATAAAGGTAGTGTTGAAGTTTCTCACTGTAAAAGAACGTGCTCAGCAACCTGTCCCTGGACAAATAAAACTAAAAAGCAGATCCTCTCAGCAGATGTGGTATGAGTTTCGCATCGTCACCCTTTTCCCTCTCACAATGTCTTGCTGCTATTTTTGTGCTGATAAACTGTTTTGATTAAAGAGCTGAAAATAGCTGTAGACAGGATTAAAGAAGCATAAGAGAATAAACTGGTTGAAGATGGGGACAGTTATACCACTGACTACAGAGAAAGAAAAAAACAAAGACTTGAAGTTTCTGAAAAAGAGACAAAAAAGGTGCGAGTGACAGCAAGAGCCTGCCTGTCTACTCGCAAATGAGAAAGTGGCTCGTGGAGGGAGCATTCAGGAAATAAAGGTGCAAGATGAAAAGGTACCACTGTAATCACATTTTCACAGCGGGGAATGTAAAATAATTTTAGATATGACAAAAGACAAAATGAGCAAGAATGTCTGCAGGGGGCCTTTCAGTCTGTCAAGTCATAATTTGGAAAGGAAGGAGCAGTCGCCAGGACTCGTGCGTGAGGGAATGCAAATATTAAGAGCCCAGAGGAACATTTTGATTGGCTTTCAGTCCAGAGAAAATATCTCCATCATCAGCACCAAAACAGGTACAAGGTAATGAAGGAACACTGAGCAGAGCCTGAGAGTGTAAACAGCCTGTGAGTAGTGCTGCACTTAGCTGTCTGCTGGTGTAACAGTCAGGGTAATGCCTCCTCCATTTTCAAAATCAGGCTGCATGCAAGACAGCACGATTGAGTGCAAAATCGAACAAAGATCCCAGCAGGCCTGTGAGGCTGCTGGAATAACCACCAGCATTACTGCTACAATAAAAGATATGTGCATAAAATATCGTTGGCCAGTGTGCCTGATCTGTACAGGATGTTTCTGTGTATTGTGTATTGGCCCATGGGCTGCTTTCACTCTGTTTTATTTCATGTGGCTATTTGTCATTGTTGGCTGTGCGCTCCTCGTCTATCAGCAGTGAAGAGCTACTGCCCTGCTGTGCTCCTTTGTCTCTTAAAAATTAGATTTCAGAATTAAAATGATGTAAAAGAACAAGCTCCCACAGCCATTTTTCCACTCAGTTATGTTGAAACAGGAACAAATTAACAAGTGTCTCTTGTTTAGTCCAGTCCTTTTACAGTTTTTCTGTGCTGGAATTCTGCCAGCCTGAGTTTAGTCCTGGGAGCTAATTTGATTAAAAACAAAACACAAAGCTTCAAACTGCGATAAGGAAAGTCTTGTGTTTTTGTTGAAGTGCTAGAAGCGAAGGCAATCTCTCATTCAATCTCAGAACTGAGGAAGCCTTTCGGATGAGAGGGGAAGCCTCTTCAACAACCTAAAAGATATCCGGTTGCCTTCACTTCTAACACTTCAACTACCAGGACCCGGATGACTGAGAACTTTTGTGTTCTTCTGGTTGTTCCAAACCACCCACCGACGTGCAGCAGGCCTGGAAACTGCCATGTTGCCTGATGTTAAATTTGCTTAGTTCAGACTACAGTAATGACTCAAATTATTTTATGAGAAATCACGTTTTTCCTTCAGGCAGTCTTCTGCTGTTGCTATGGACAAAATAGAAGAAGTTCTTGGGCACTGGATGCTCCATTGTTTGTTGTTTTTAACTGATACAGAACAGAGCTCAACCCCTGAACTTTACCCTGGAATTAGCAGCCTGAGTAAAATACTGCTTCTGTTGTGTTACTGCAGCCAGCACTGTGGTTATGGATCCATACACTTGCACTCTTTCTCTTTGCCTTCACGAATGTCAGTTCAAAATAAATAAATAAATAAATAAAAATCTCTTAAGTCTGCCAGTTTGCCTTTGGCCCTCCAGCCTCCCCTCAGAGTGGAAGCTGTCCAAGTCTAATCCACGGATCTATAAAAGCCATTTTGGACAGCAGAACAGAAGGCTGCATCTCAGGCAAAAAGAGAAAACCAGAATGCAAAAAAAATGAACATATGACTCCATATCTTTCTGCATGTGTGCGCTGACAGAGTTGTGTAGAAGACTGCAGAGCTGCGATCCAACCCTCCATTTACAACCTGTTCTCCTTTATTTCCACAGAACAAGGCAAAGTTCTCAAAGTTCTTCACACCAGCGAGGGGGTCTTCATCATATCACAGTATTCTCTGTTTCACAACGAAGGCCCCGTTCTAAACATGGCCATCAACTCCCAAAAGGTATGAGGAAGAACAGTTCACTGTGTGGTAGAGGGTGACTTCAGCTGCATTCCTGCATTGCTGCACTGTTAAATATCTTCTTGTCATGTCATCTCCATAGAAAGTAGTAATTTGGGGGTTTAGTTGATTTATCCATCCATCCATCCATTTTCTAAACCGCTTATCCGAAGCTGGAGTCTATCCCAGCTGACTACGGGCGAGAGGCGGGGTTCACCCTGGACTGGTCGCCAGTCAATCGCAGGGCCAACACACAAAGACAGACAATCACACACTCTCACACTCACACCTAGGGGCAATTTAGAGTAGCCAATTAACCTAATGTGCATGTTTTTGGTATTGTGGGAGGAAGCCGGAGAACCCGGAGAAAACCCACGCAGGCACAGGGAGAACATGCAGACTCCACATAGAAGGGCCCAGACTGGGATTCGAACCTGGAACCCTCTTGCTATGAGGCGACAGTGCTATTAGTTGATTTAGTTGGTTTTAAATGTTGGTTTGAAAGCTGTTTCAGTGGCTCTGCTGCCCTAAAAGGAAATCAGGAAGACAATGACTGCTTATAATTATTTAAATATTTTGTTTTATTAAAGTGGTCAAACCTGCAGTTTTGAATAATGACACAACACTGGTTGACTTACTCCAGTAAATCTAGCACTGTTATTACACCAGAAACAAACATAACGCCGCTGTGCCTTCTTTAGGGACACCTCTATGTTGGTACAGCGATGGAGGTCCAGCGACTGCCGCTGGCTGACTGCGGTCGCTATGGCGACACATGCAGGGAGTGCATCCTTTCCCGGGATCCGTACTGCGGCTGGGACAGGGCCAGGAGGAAGTGCATCGCCATCCCGCCTGGATACAACGTCACCACTGGGTACGATTACACGTGACGTCACTGCTGCAGCGCTATGATCTGCTTTCTCACGATGAGATTAGAGAGGAGGAGGCCACTCTGAACGCACTTTCACAAAAGTCCATATCAGTGCTGTCACATCTAAAGCATGAAGCCGCAATTAAAGAAATAACGTCTTGTGCTCTGACTTACAATCGCTGACCCTGAGGTGATGAAACTTGCTTGTAACTTTGAAGAAACTTCAGTTCAAAGAAAAGCATGACATCACCAAAAACTGCATGCTGAACTACAACTGCTTTTCACTAAGTAAATTGGTTAGCAAAGGTTAGTAAATTGCTTTGGCTGGAATGGATCTTGTTCATTTTACAGTTTTGAGAGAGAATATGAAAATCAGTCATGTCTTGTAATAAGACTCTGACTGCTTTCTCCCTGACATTGTTCAATCATTTGTCTCCGCATGTTCTAATTTGCGAATAATAGTGGGTTGATGTGGAGGCTCTTAAGCCATTTGTGAAACTATTCAGTGCTGCTAATTTTTCATCTCTTATTATTTTCCAACAGGGCACTCATTCAGAATCTGGACCATTCGAACTCCTCGGTTTGTGGGGAAGCTGCTGGTGAGCCCTTATCTGCTGTCTCCCACTCTCTCTGTATCTTAATTAATCCAAAATAAGAACCTTTCTGAGCAGCTGCACTAAAAAGATGATTATCATATAATTGAACAGAGTACAAAACCCGCAGGAAAAGATTTTTTTAACACCATGGCTTGCCCTGTTTCAAAACTCAAAACCCAGTTATAACCCTGAATGATTATGACAACTACTCCCCTCTAAAGAAAAGGCTATCTCCTTAAGTAATCGGATTTTAACATTATATTTATTTCCAGTTGTGTCAGTGGTGCCACATGTCCTGCCCGTGGATACAAGAACGTTTCCCCAGAAAATTTTATTTAAGGATGACCTCAAACTGATATCTCAGAAAAAGAGAATTGCATACTGCAGAGTTTCATGCAATTCATCGTCTTTATTCTCTATTGTGCCATTTCATTATTCATACTTTCCATACTCATTACGCATTTTAAAAAAATTATCCTCAGGCAAAATAGTATTTAAATATATAATATATATATAATAAATAATATTTCATTAGTATATGAACTTTTTAGCATTTTTAACACAATTAATCCTTGACGTCTGTCAATGACAATCGATTTTCATGCTGAAATGACAAACGTATGGCGGAGCTTGAGAGAACTATACCAGCTTGAGAGCCAGAAAGATGAATATCCAGAAACTTACTGTAAATCAAGTCCAGAAAACAGGCAGGGTTGAAATGCCAGGCATGCTGGTATATCATGAAGACCAGAAAGATATGGAAAACAGATAAGAAGCTAGGAAAAGAGAATCCAACCGTATTTAAGAATAGGGCCATGAGGAATTGTGGGACGGCTTTGTCTCCTTCCTTTCCTAAAGGTTGCCCCAGTGTAGCCTGCATTTAAAGATATAAGAAAGGAAGCACTGAGGTTCAAGCATTTAAAGAATTCAACCTGTCATGGCTGACACTTAGCTGCTCCATCATTTCAGGGTGACTTCTGTGCCCTTGCAGAGATCGCAACTGGATAAACCCACTACGGGGCTCCAAACCAAAACTCTGCTGTGGGGTCCAGCTGACAAATTAGCACAATGCAGGTGATACTGCAGGACTTGACTTACTGCCTCTATTATTTCTGCTGATAATGAGCTGTCGTGGTGCATGTTCCCACATTAAATAGACACAATCAAAATATGGGGACTTTGGGTCCCTGAGGGTCAGGTCAGGAATACAGTCTTGCAAAAACCTGTAAAACAACTGGGGCAGCATGTACAAAGAACTGTGCTCAGCACGAGCTTAAGCACCATTGAGTTGTATCAGACTTTACAGAGAGAAGTACAAGCAGCATCTACAACTGTATGTGAAGGAGTTTCAGTCTGGTATAAAGCTCTTCACTACTGTGTCGCTACAGCTCTGAAGCAGCGTCGAACTTCTCCCAGAGAAGTTGTGGTGCAGTCCAACACCTCCGTGTTCCTCCCTTGCCCTGTGCGTTCCTTCCACGCCACCTACCGCTGGGAGAAGGACAACTGTGTCAAGAACTACCCCTGCATCTTCTCAGGGGACTTCTGCGTCCTGGGGCCAGTTGTTGACACGCCCCTGAAGGAAGGCGTCTTCCGCTGCATGGCCACTGAGGACGGATTCAAGGTGGAGGTTATCTCCTTCAGGCTGGTGAACAACGGCAGGCTCCTGGCCGCTTCTCTGGCCTCCACCGTGGGGCTGTCGCTTCTGCTCGCTGTGGCTACCCTCTGGCTTCATTAACTGCAGCTAACGCTAATGCTAATGCTAACCCCTCATCCTTACTGGCTCCCAATGACAGGAAAGACAAGGAGCCACTGTTAGCAGGACTGGTTCGCAGAGCATTGAAGTAAATGGTTGGGTTGAATGGCAGAAATCTTTTCAATAGCAATTTTTAGTGAAAGAATCCAGAAAATGTCTGTTGAATGAGAGATTAAATTCTTTTTTCATAATGCAGAAAATTTACAACTGTCTTAGTACGATCAGAACAGGAAAATATTAACATCCAGACTAAAGTGACTAGGGGTTGTTATCCATGAATTTGATCTAGATTCAACCACATTCATGTGCTGTGCGAACCTTTCCTCTCTGACACACAAACATATCGTATGAGTGGGGCAAAAAAAATAAAAGACCAATACCAGGCCAATTGTTTTTACCATTTCTCTACTTATTTTGAAATCGACTTGATTGTGCTTATTTGTGAATATATAGACCTTTAATACCACCCTTACATCCAGTCATTCATCTTGTTAAAGTTCATTGGTATAGCTCATTAGTACTTAGAAGTATGTCTGGTATTGAAATTTAAAAAGCCTTAACACTTCTGGGACATAAACTCCGAAGCACAATTTTGCAGTCGAGGCAGAATACTGCAGACTCGGTTGGACTTGGCGCTTTAATTAGTGCAGCTGAGTCTAACAACATCGCTGGGAGGAAGTGTCAGCTTTTTGACAGGAAGTAGGCGAATGGGCCAGAGCTCGTTCTCGAACATCACTGTGTCTCAGCACCTCCTCCTCAGATGAGGCAGTTTTCTTGCTTCTTTTTATCGGATGGTATCAGACATCGTTATTACGCCTTGTTCACAGCTTTGTCCGTTGTTTTCTCTTTTCACATGCCATCGTCTTTCCTCCTCCCCGGAGCATCAGAAACAAAACACTCGCTCTTACAGGATGTGAAAATCACGACATCACCTACAACTCTTTTGGAAAATAATGTTAGCAGTAAGGAACAAACTGCCCTCAGAAACATTCAACAGAAAAATCTTCAATCTAAAAACCATCGAATAATTCATCTCTATCAATCAAAACATACATTTTGGATGTTTCTTATTAGGTGTGCTGACCGTTTTGCTAACTCTGATTACGTTGGCGTGTCACTGGTGCAGAATCCTAAGTGTGCATCAGTTTTTAGGAAAAGAGAGGATCTAGAGGTCTGCAGCAAATGACATCCAGTTTCTGTCAACCCGACAATGTGTGAAGATGTGAACAAGGTGTTATGCTATAGCAACTTCAGTAAACACACACATTATCATAAGGGCAGATGAAGCTAATTGGAACTGCATACTAGGCTTGCATTTTATAGTTTGCTAGGAGGAAAAAAAAGGCTTGAACTAAAATCCGTGAAGTATGTTCTGTATTTCATAGCTCTCCAGATGCTGATTTCTACCATCGCTGCCTCCGTATGTGAAACTTTGTCTTGATCGTTTGGGCTTTGCCTCTTTCCCCAGGGACATCAGTGCAAATAGACAAGAAAATGGTTATTTTTTACTTCTGTGCTGTGAAACTAAGAGCTTGACAGATTCCATCGAGATGGTTCCCTGATGTACAGCAGCAACCACAACCAGCAGCAAAAGCTGTGGATTTGGGTGTCGGCATCACGCTAAGTCTGCAGCATCATCTTTTAAAACCTCTTTTCTAATAACGCAAAACATATTAAGATTAAGAACTCAGATCAATGCTGATTGTAAAAGGAAATATGATTTGGGAATGTAGCTGCAGTTCAACAGCACTGAAAAGGCAAAAACTAACGCCAAACCCTGTGAATACTGATCAGCTGATTGAAGGAGTAGGCTTGTGCGGTGATGAATTATGCAGTGGATTAGCATGTTCTCCAGAGCTTTGTGAATAATCATCCAGTAATGTTACATAAATCTGGCCATTTCGGCCTTCCACTGTGGCAGAGATGTCATTAATAGCTAATTAGACAATGGAGCCTGCTAGTCATGCACCATATTAAAGAATTTATTTTACACCGTCAGGGATATGAGCAGCTTGTTCTCGGCTGTGAAGTAGTGCCGTGTTTCTCACTCAGCTTAGTTGTGGTGTTGCTGCTCTGGGATCTTAGTGCTCTCTGCATTGCACTGAGGGCTACTAACTGTGCTCCCCCACCCCCCCATAAAAAAGACAAAACAAAGCCATGTTGAGCCACATCATTCACTTATTGATTATTGCTTACGTTTATTTGCGTGTGATTGGGAGTGTTGCTCATCAGTCGTCCCGTCTAAGATGTATTCATCGTCTTGGGTGGGAAATTAACACCAGCCACCAGCCAGCATTTCATGAAGGCTGTTAACAAAGTCCATGCTGCCAGAGACTTTTGGCAGGAAATTAACTCAGCATTCCTTATATGTGTCCTGTAACATAACTGCTGTGTGTGGGAAGTAGTGATTTGACTCCTGTTATCACAAGCCACTATGAGACAAAAGGCCTATACTCTGCTGGGCATTTGTTCAGTGCTACTGAAATAGCATGGCGATGGCATTGCTGCAAAATCTTTAAGATGACAGGTCTCAGTGGGTGGTTGGTCGATGGCACACAAAGCATGTGACTTTGGGAGAGGAGATCGGGAGTGGTTCACATCACGTTCCTTTAAACCAAGACTGTGACATTTTCCTAACCAAGTAAACAAGTAAATTAACAGCTAACAAGTAAATTTAGTTGTCTACACTTCACTAGACCTTAAGGACTGAGATGTGAGACACTTTCTCTTCCAGTCCATCGGGTCATCTTGGAAGGCACTGACCAGCATCAATTAATGGAAGAAGCTTAGTGAAAGTAAAATCAAGTAGTTCAAATCTTTATTTCATTGTATTCAGATATGTTCAATATACAGAGAGCATTCCCTTTCAAAAAAGTGTTAAATAATTGATGCAGGAAGTTTTTAATTATTGGTCTAGGTGGAGGTGACATCTGGCATTTTGGAATAAATGAGTTTTATCCAAATCATAATCAACAAAGTTAGTATTAACTACAGCCATCAGATACATGCTGTGACAGTGGAGGAAAGCAGACTGTCTCTAAAAATGGAAAACTGGAAATAAGAGAATTATGTCATTAATTGTATTCTCTGTATTTCTCAGAGGCTTTTGTCCAAAGTGACACATGGTACAATTCAAGTCACAGCAGATCAAGCAGAAGCCTTTCGAGAACATGTGCCAAAGCTACCACTGATAAACCATTTTGAGGGTTTACTTTCGCTTCACTGGAGCGATCACACCATCATCCAGTGTTATTTTATTTTATCTTTACATAGCCCTACAGCAATTTGAAGTTACAGTGTATTTTCATCATTTTCAGTGCTGTGCTCTTGTGTGGATTTGGAACACAGGGTTGTTTTCTCTGCAGGAGAGATGACCTTGTGTCCCTGGTTGTTAAACATGGGCAGCTAGTTGGAGAGTGCAGAGCTGATTGTATCTCCCTTCTTCATGAGGGGCAGTACTGATCCTCAGACAGGTGGAATCAGGCCTTCGTCGTTCAGAACTACCCAATCGTCACCCTCGACTCGACATGGCTTTGCTTTAATAGCAACACTTTCAAGATTTAGAGCATTTTAGCAACACTTGTCGTCTTCAAACCACATGTCCTCTGTGTTCGAGTCCTTGCTTTGATGTGGATATTCCCACGGCTGCTTAATACAAATTATCGCTCGCTCACATCCGTCATCGTCAGCCAGTCTGACAGACGCTAATCTCCTTCAAAGCAAGCTCTTCATTTGCCTTCAGGAAGCCATTTTAGTGGATCACGCTATCTGCTGTAAGCAAACCGATATCGATGAGTGGAGCGGGTTTTGTTAGCTCTGGGGTTTTGAGTGTCAAGTACTGTACATGATGTGTGCCCACGAATATGTGTCTTGATATAACTAATTTTAAAAGTAACATGCCAAACTCTTATTAAAAAAAGAGAGATATTTATATTGGTGCCATGCCAGTCTAATGCCATCTCATAACATGTATTTTTAAAAAAGAACAGATATCTATAGTGCAACAGATATTCATGTAACAAATCCATATTGACATGTGTTTCCCTGAACATGTGCGGTGAAAATTAATAAAATATAAGTATAAAGAAGGATTTATTGTGCTTATTTGAAAACACTGTGGAACTGAATCTCTTAATTTAAATTTCATTAATTTTGTCAATCAATAATGATGTAACCAATATTTCTAACAGAATGAATTCTAAGGTGATGATTAATGGTTTGTAGCATATTGAGGTATTTTCACACAGGTTTCTAAAGCTTAAGCCATCCCTTTAAATGTGTGCCAAGGGGTGCTTGTAATGTTATTTTGTCAATTTTAATGGCTGCATGTCCATTTAAAAAACAATTAATCCTCGCAGAAAAGCACTAAATTTTAATTTACTACTTTGTCCCATACCTGTGGGAAACCTATTAAACACATGAATACTGAAGTCTGTTGGTTTTGAAATGGATTGAATGAATTGGATTAAAACTGACAAAAAATGGATTTATTGTGTAAATAAAGGGAAATGTACCCCTTAAAATATTATTTGTTAATTGCAGGCTTTTGGCTTAGTGTTCACCTTTTTAAATTAATGGACAAAATGAAGGGCTTTCTTGCACCCTAAACATAATTTAGACAAATGTGTTTATTATGCTTTAAGGGGTAAGTCAAGGATTAATTAAGTGCTTATTAAATGGTTGATGATTCAAAGTGAAGGGAGTGGTGCCTGTGCGACATCTCATAGATAGATAGATGGATACTTTATTGATCTTGAGGGAAATTCAAGATGTCTAATGACAAAACCGATCTGTTTTATCGATAACTCGCCATACTGAGCTTGTTGTAAGTAGTGTCTTCCTTCCTGTTTTATTGTAAGAAATCTGGGATAAAGTTGGAGACCACAGCACACATTCTAATGTTTGTTTAGATGATAAGGAGGTGCATGTCGAAAATCTGCACACACCACCTCACAAAATGGATGACAGTCAGCTGAAGGTGCCTGTCAAGACAAGCATGTTTCATCACCATCTGCTGGCCATTATCTGGTGTACTAACAGGGATATTCAAAAGGACATACCGACTATTCAGTGTTTAAATCCACTGACATCATCTGCCTCTGCTGGTTGTTCCTTAAACTCGGCCCGATTCCAGCATATTTAACTGCTTCCAGGTTGGTCCGTTTACTTTTGCAGCTGGTCAGATGCATGCCAGCTTAGGCTTGTCAAGGAGGATGAACTTTCACCTTCGTGTAAGTTCTCTCAAACCCTTTCAGGACCACCTTTTGATGACTTCCTCAGTGACTACCCTGAACAGATCCTCTCTGGTGGTTGAATGGCTCCTTTAAAAGACAATGAAATGCACCCAAGAGAAAAGTCTGACAAAAGTAAATCAAACGAGTTGTCAAATCTGTTGCTGAAACCACATAAAATATTCACTGGAGGAGAAAGCATCTCATTGACATACCCAGCTTCTTTGCATGGCAGACTTCCAGACGGTCATGACTAACACAAAGCTCAGGAAAACCTGTGACTAAACCCAGACTCAGACACGAGCACAGCTGCTAGTTTTCACTGCGAAGCTGAAACGTTCCCACACATAACGTCAAAACAAAAACAATGTATTCTGAAATGTGTGCAACAAAATGAATCATACCACGAAAAAACAAAAAGTCAAGTGAGTCAGCCAGCAATGACTGTGCAAAAAAGCACAACATATGCCAAAAGCCATTAGAGAAAACTCACTTCATCCAGAGAAATATTTCAACAACTACTGAATGAATTGGCACCAAATCTTATGCAGACATGAATGGTTCCCCGGAAATGAAACCTAATGATATGGGATGAGCGAGCACACCATTATTTGTATCCTTATCTGTTCAACCAACTGGACTACCTGTTTCTGTGTGGGGCCTAAACTGGGAGTGTCTTTGACCAACTGGGTGCGAAATCGACACGTGTTGATCAGAAGTTGCAATGTTCGTTACGTAATGGAAAATTTACCCCAAACCCTGGTTACAAAACAAGTTATTTTTTTGGAAAAAATTTCTCAAGTTCTCACCTAATGAGGATTTCATTGTCAACATGACAATGAGATGACACTCGTATTCGTCAAAAAGTACATTATATGCAGTGGACACTCAGCAGATACTTTGGTGATGCCCTGAGGCCACTACGGCATTCACATCAGAGAGAAAACTGGCAAACATTTTCTCCAATTTCTACCAAATCAGTGACTTAGCTGATGGCGTGTGGTGTGCAGTGAAACGTTCTCACGAGATCCACCCAAACCATGTGACAGTGCAAAAACTCGGGGCACAGAGTGGGGATAAAAGAGGCGTAATTCTTGTTGTTGATTAAAGAGAATGTGTTTTAAATAACACCAAGGCCTTTCCTTTGGGGCCACACTCACAACAAGCTGTTTTCAGACATGTTGCTGGCATCATCAGAAGCCCCTTTTTTAAACTGAGGTTTTATTCTTAAGATCCTTCAGCGGTAAAAGCAGCCAGTCACTTCCTGAAGTTTCTGCACAATAACTAAATGGTGCTTTTGTCGAAGACCACATGAGTTCGAGCCTCTATCTTACTCTGCAAGCTTGCTGTTTACCTCTGAGTCTCCATTCACATTTCCTGGCTTGAATTAGGCAAGCATTAACACAAGGAGCCATTAAATATAAATCCTCTTTTCTTTTCAATTGGTTTGGCTCATCCATTCTTCTGCAGTTATCAGGAACACACACACACATGCAAACAGGGTCTCTCTTTTATGCGCACACAAACACACATCCAGCGAAGAAGCTCACATCAGTCTTCTCAGTGTTTGCAGCAGAAATAGATTTTAAACCCAAGCCCAGAAAATAAATAAAACCATATTCAGTTGTGATTGCTTCCAGATGTCATGTCTCTCCACACAGCGAGGAGCAAAGCTAGTTCAGTTCAGTGATGATCTGAGCATGACAAATTGTACTGCGTTTAAGGGTCGCTTCACCCAAATTATATTTTCTCACGTTTACTAGGGGTAAGAAAAAAAACAAAGAAAAGTCTTTGAATTGATAAGTTCAGGTGTATCTGCCCAACTCAACCCTGACAGGATCAGTAATCATGGAGTTTTGATCACCCCGACCTCACACTGCACACCAACACCTGCTGCACAACTGCTGCACAAGAGAAAATGAAAAAAAAGAAAAAGAAAATGCAGGAAATGTCTTTGTTTTGGATTCAGAGTGCCAAAGAAGAGGACGCTCTCTTTAAGTGATACACTGATGGAAATTGTTTAGCTTGCAGTGATTGGAATCCAGCTGCTTCGCTGCCAAATCCTGAGGCTGCAGTGCAAATCACACCAAGGCTGCAGGTGACTGCGCAGGCTCAGTTTTGCAATCCACCAACCTGCAATAAACCCTTGTGTCAAAATCTGTTTATCCTGTGCTACCCAGGCCTTAAAATGCCGAGATTAGATTAGAGTGGGTGGAGGTTGACGGTCTGAAAAATGACGAGGAGTTAGAGAGGAAAGTCAGATTTTTTTTTAAAAAAAAGAAAAAACCTCACATGAGTTTCCTCATTCCTGAGCAACACACACACTGTTTCCACAGGCTAACACATCCAGCGTCACTACTCATGAGTGTCTAACACACAGCACAGGTTAAAACGTGTTGTGAAGTCAAACTGACGAAGAGGAGTTGAATCTGAGGTGAGTTAAAAGACTTTTTTGCTCTTCCCTGTTTCAGATTTGTTTGGTTCATGATGACATCACTAAAGTTAACTGTTAATGAAGGTTGTGGATATGATAATGATAAAGCACTGCCACTATGTAAAAAGAGATATCAGACTGTGAACTCGTCAGATGCAGCCTTACAGTAAGAACGGCACAGCAGTCTGTCCAACACTGGGCTCAGATACAACAGCAATAAGTAATAATACAACAGCACAGAGTCAAGTGTTTTTCCCTCAGTATTGTGTCAAAGGGTTTTGGATCAACTGCAAACTGGGATCTTATCATCTGTAGTTTTATTGATACTTTAATTTCTGAGACCCGCACCACTAGTGATCTCAGCCTTTTTAAATCAAAACTTAAGACACACTTTTTTAGATTGGCCTTTTATTCCGACTAGGTATACACTTCATGTGTACTCACTCTGCCTGCTGCATCTTATACATTTCTGGAAGGTTTTTAACACTACAGCACTTTTATTTTCTTTATCTTATGTCTTATCTTATTATCTGCTATATAAATAAACTTGATTTGATTTGATTTGATTTGAGTGTGCAGGCCACCAAGCAAATTCACTGGTTGATTTAGTGGAAAGAAACAGAAGTAAGCGTGGCTTTTTCACTGTCTTTACTTTAATCTCGTCGGTCCGAGGATCAAACGGGAGACCTACGTCATGTCCATGAGACTCATGTCCATGAGACTCATGTCCATGAGACGTGTGGTTTGATAAACACTGAGGCAACAGCAGGGTCAGGCAGGTGCTGTTTTAGGGTTTTCTGTGCCGACTGTAGGGACGGCAGAGTTGGCTGGTTGAACATCTGGTCAGTTCACAACTTTACTCCAGAATGAAATAGCTTGACAAATATTGTACAGATTTAGTACAGACATTCATGTTCTGCACAGACTGAATTTGAGTAACTTGTGATTCCATGTTTTTTAATGTAGCATCGTCAACGGGTTACAAAAGTTTCAAGTAGTCCACTATTTCATTTTATGAGCTACTGTTACATTATATTATACCTGCTAAACGTCAGCAAGTTTACTTTGTCACGGTAATCATACTGACATTAATAACCTCATTGAACCACCGCCTTATCAAAAGTCTTATTTTTATTAACTAGTTCTCTGAAAAAGTTAAAAACAAAAAAACCCAACCCTAACCCTAACCCTACCATAACCCTAACCCTAACCCTAACATGTAGCCCATTTTGGTGTCCTAAAACTCCAGTGTTGTGCAGTATCACAGTGAATGGTGCCCAGAGTTTTTGGATGACAATGGAGCTCTTTCACGGAGGCACAACCTTTTTCAAGCTTTTGCAACACATGCAATACTTGTGCTTGGTTCCTTGTTGGTTTTGGTTTCATAATGTTGATGATGACTCAAAGTTAAACTGACACCCGACTTATCCTTTAAGACACTCGTCTCCTCGAGCAATCAGCCTCGTTAATTGTTGCCACCTGTGAAGCTGCAATGATGAACAAACTAATTTCAGGCAGTTTTGAGCAGCTGCTGGTGTCAGTACTGACTGGCTGATAATGTCTGTGATGTACACATATGTGTACTGATATTTTCTTGGATAAAGCCATTTTGAGAGGAAGTTAAGAAGAAGGCTCATGTGATTTCTTGGAATTTGCTTGTCATTGGCTCCATGCTGCTGTTTCACTATTTTTGATCTCGTTCAAGCTGTTTTCTTTTGAACAGCATTATTTATTTCAGCCTATGCTACTTCTGTTTTGTTCTAACTAAAGTTATTTTAAAAGGGTGTGTTGAACTTCTCCCTGATGCTCTGCAGGGTCAACTGCATATTTATGTATAACATTTATTATATGATCAATATAAATATTTTATACAGTGACCTGTGTGTGCACATGCATGAGGACAATAAAAAGAGAGAAGATAAATGAGAACAAGTCTGACGATCTGGCTTAGCTACTGCAGACTTCTACACCAGATTTATTTATTTTTACATTTTATCCAGACTTTATCTGTGCAGGAAGCTGCTTTTTTCACTTCCTATTTGACAAATTGCAGGATTGTTTTGCATTGTGTTTAAATGTTGTTACTTTGGTTACATGTCACACTACAGCAGCACTTTATCACAAGGAACACAATTTACAGATTGTCAGTTGGTGAGCGTCTGCCGCCGTCCAGCCTTGAGCAGACGTGCTCGCACGCCGTGTTGTGACATATACAGTATGTTGTTGACCCTGGAAGTGATCCATAGACTCCTTGGATGAGCTGAACCAATGAATGCTTTCTACTTAATTTTGAAAGCAGCTGAATCATTTCAGCAAGTGAGTCAAATTCCAGAACACAAAAAACTGCCTTGTGTGTAAGGGAGCTCAGTTAGTCTAACATTATATCACTTGGCCAGAAAAAATAAAACCCTCTGGCTCCACTTTTCCTGGAATCACTCACCCATTGTTTAGTCATGCTGAGGCCATGACACACAGCACAGCACAGCACAGCACAGAGGTATAAAGGTGGAGTCACATCGCACTCACACCATGCACCTTGTTCTGAACATTGTTCCCTTTTGGACGCCACACTGGGGAAAAGACTTTTATGACTCTGCAATGAAGCGGAACATTTCAGCCTTTTTATTTTGAAACCTTGGAGCTACCAAAACTGCGTTTGTAAGTACATTTTTTAAAAATTCCTGTACGATGAACAACTGACAAAAACATTAAGCTACAACACAAGAGCTCTAAAAAAGAATTTAAAGGTGATGATTTTACACCCGTTCCACCTGTCAAATGATAAATAACATCAGTGTTATTAGATAGACCGTCCTCCTGGAGAGACAAGTCAGAATCAGAAACAATTTTTGTTGTTGTTTTGTTTTTCTGTTGTTTTGCTTTATGCAGTTTCTTCGCTGTGAGACAGGCAGCATCACAATCACATGCAGACCAGAAGGGATTATGTAGCTTACACACGGTTGTGTTTGTCTGTATTTAGAGAAGAAAATCTTTACGGCTGTCATCAACCAAAGAAAATCTCAGTTGACTGCAAATTATAGTTATAAATTATAAAATTATAATTATAAAATTATAGGTGTGAAGTGTGGAAGGACAGGGACAATGTCCACACTATGTCCACACTGTATAGTCTGACAGCATCAGAGGTCAAACAGGACAGTGCAAGAGGAATGGATGCACAGAATGGAGCTGATGGAACAACAAACGCTTTTCTCCTTCTCTCTCAGCAGAGTTGGTTTCATGTTTTATTTTGTAGTTTACTTCTCTTGTGTCTTGCTTGCTTTTACATTTCCTGTCTTTGTCTGTTTTCCCTCCAGTTTTGATTGCCCTGATTGCTGTCACCTGCATCTCGTCTCCTTTGTGTATATAAGCTGTGCTGAGTCCTCCCTCTGTGCCACTTTGTTGTATCAGTTTTCCTGTGAAATTCTTTTGTGCGTTTTACATCTCATGTCTGCACTTTGGGTCCTGCCTTTGAAGCAAGCTTAACACTGACAAAGAAGAAATCAGTGCGAGAAATCTTGTGGGAATGAATGGGCAAAATAAAGCGAGTACTGAATATAAAACTAAATGTTGCTACTTAACAGACATCACACCGCATACAACCTCAAAGACACAAGAGATAATGTGTGCTGTGTAACTTGTGACCAGCTTCTTTTTTCTTTGCCAGACTGAACAGAATAACTGAATGGTGAATGGATGATTTGACAAGAGAATCAGGAAGTTACACTTTGACACTTCCTTTTTGTGAAATGATTTCCACTGTTGCTGAGAGATAAAGGAAATTCACTGAATTGCATGGCACCAGAAATCTCAACGACAGCCTGGACAAACAAGTGCAGTATCTGTATGGTGAAATGCCTCAGGTTCAGCTCAATTCAGTTTATTTATATAGCGCCAATTCACAACAAAAGTTATCTCATGGCACGTTCCAATTAGAGCAGGTCTAGACCAAACTCTTCAATTAAATTGTAATACAGAGAGCCCAACATTCCCCCTTGAGCAAGCACTTGGCAACAGTGGCGAGGAAAAACTGCCTTTTAGAAGGCAGAAACCTTGGAGCAGACCCCAGCTCAAGATGGGCGGCCATCTGCCTTGACCGGTTGGGTTGAGAGAGAGGGAGAGAGAGAGAGAGACAGACAAGGAGAGAGAGGGAGAGGGGGGTGGGGCGTGAGAGAAGGAGCACACAAGCAGATGCAATGCATACCAGCAATAATAATACTAGAAACACTTGAACTGTAGATAATGATAATGAAGTATACAGGAGGTACTACGGTGATTATGATAGTTTCAAGCAGGACCGCAGCAGGAGGTCCGACCACGATCCATGAGAACCGGAGAGATGAGAAAGCACAAGGACTTCAGGGAAGAAGTTGGGTTAGTGATATGCATTAACGGGACATAAATGTGTGCAGAAGGAGAAGGAGAGGAAGAAAGAGCTCAGTGTGTCATGGGAGGGCCCCCGGCAGTCTAAGTCTATAGCAACATAACCAGGGGCCGGCCTAGGGCAGCCCTAACTATAAGCTTTATCAAGGAGGAAAGTTTTTAGTCTACTCTTAAATGTAGAGAGGATGTCCACCTCCTCGACCGAAACTGAAAGATGGTTCCATAGTAGAGGAGCTTGATAACTAAAGGCTCTGGTTCCCAATCTACTTTTGAAGACTCTATGAACCACAAGTAGCCCTGCATTTTGGGAACGTAAAGTTCTGGTGTGATAATAGGGAACTATCAACTCTTTAAGATAGGATGGTGCCTGACCGTTCAGGACTTTATATGTGAGGAGGAGAATTTTAAAATCTATCCTGAATTTTACAGGTAGCCAATGTAGAGAAGCCAGTACAGGAGAAATATGATCTCTCATGCTGGTTCTTGTCAGTAATCTTGCTGCAGTGTTCTGGATTAGCTGGAGAGTCTTTATAGATATATTGGGGCAGCCTGATAGAAGGGAATTACAATAATCCAGTCTGGAGGTAATGAATGCATGGACTAATTTTTCTGCATCTTTCTGATTATTGCAGAGGTGAAAGAATGCAGTCTTTGAAATACTCGATATGTGTGTGTTAAAGGACATGTCCTGGTCAAAGATAATTCCTTCCTTACGGTGGAGCTTGAGGCCATGGCTAAGCCATCTAGCATTGCTATATCACTGGATAATTTGTTTCTAAGGTGTCCAGGGCCCAGAACAATAACTTCAGTTTTGTCTGAATTTAGAAGTAGGAAATTGTAAGTCATCCAGGTTTTTATGTCTTTAAGACATGCCTGTAGTTTGACTAGCTGATTTGCTTCGTCTGGTTTCATTGACAAGTACAATTGTGTGTCATCTGCATAACAACGAAAATGTATGGAGTGTTTCCTAATAATATCACCGATGGGGAGCATATAAAGGGTGAATAATAATGGCTCAAGGACAGAATCTTGGGGAACTCCGTGACTAACTTTTGTGAGTGTGGACGATGTATCATTAACATGAACAAATTGAGATCGATCTGATAAATAGGACTGAAACCAGCTCAATGTAGTTCTTTTGATGCCAATTAGGTGTTCCAATCTGTGCAATTGTCAAATGCAGCACTAAGGTCTAACAGTACAAGGACAGCGATAAGTTCCTTGTCTGATGTCATTAGGAGGTCATTTGTGACTTTGACCAATGCCGTTTCTGTGCTGTGATAAGCTCTAAAGCCAGATTGAAAATTCTCAAATAAGTTATTATTTTGAAGAAAGTCACATAACTGATTGGCGACTGTTCTTTCAAGGATCTTGGAAATAAATGGAAGGTTAGATATTGGTCTATAATTGCTTAAAACCTCTGGGTCAAGAGTGTGTTTTTTAAGGAGAGGTTTGACTACAGCTGCTTTAAAGGACTGGGGTACATAGCCTGTTATCAGGGACAGATTGATCATGTCTAACAGACAGGTGCTAAGTAAGGGTAAAGCTTCTTTGAGTAGCTTAGTAGGGATGGGGTCTAAGAGGCATGTTGTTGGCTTGGATGAATATATAAGTGAATGTAGCTGTTGAAGGTCAATAGGAGAAAAGCAGTCAAGATGATTATCTGTTTCTAAGGCACCAGTGTTTGATGGTAGGTCAGTACCAGCTGAGGTCAGTAGGTGTTGAATTTTGTCTCTAATATTTAAAATCACAGGGATACAAGGTTCGATAACACTATGGCTCTCTGTCAGCCTGGCTACAGTGCTGAAGAGAAACCTGGGATTATGCTTGTTCAATTAATTTTGAGTAATAGGCTGCTCTGGCAGTCCGTAGGGGCTTCCTACATAATCTAAGACTGTCTTCCAGATTGAGCGAGATTCAATAAGTTTGGAGAAACAGTAAAAATCACTCTTAACTTCCCTTATCATTCTGTTTCACTCCCCACTTGATTCTTTTAAGCAACAATTCGCTCCAACACAAACTGTTTACAAAAACCAAATACTTTTTTTTTTTCTTCTGGTTGCTCCAGCTTGCTAATGATTTTGGTTGAGGGATTTAAGGTTTTCATATCTTTTGATTTGTAAAAATTAGTATTTCAACTCGATAGGCTTTATTAGCGTGACATTTTTCATGTGTTGCCAAAACACATTTTTATCGCAGTGTACCTTTTGCTGTGATGTGTTCAGCAGCATCCAGATATGAATAACATTACTGTTCCCAACCTGCGTCAGTCTATACATTTTAAACATGGCTGGACATGTGAAATCTCTCATGTGCAGAAAAAAAAAAATATTTTCCTTCTTCAGGTGCTCTTGGGGGCTTTCCAGTTTACACTATATGAACCTGGCAGTGGGCCAACCTACACGTGAATAATATTGACCGGGAAAGGGTCCATATGTTTTGTATGTAAACACAATTAGCCGCATGTGTAGGTGGTTTACACTGTATGACCCAGAAACCTGTTAACTTACACGTGTGTCGACACTGAAATGATTGCACCACATTCCACACTGTGGAGAATGAACAGTCAGGGCTGACATGGAAAATGGCCTGCAGCATTGCCAACATATTTGTGTGCATTTCTTTCACAGATAAGGCTAGATGCACCACAGAACAGGAATGTTTTAGGAAGAATTAAATTCTCTACATTGGATCGTGACACCGAAACTCCTGCTGGGCGGTTAATGTCAAACCAGCTGGAGGTCATGAACTCAAATTGCACATAAGATATGTGGGTTGGAATGCACAGGTTTGATTGGCTTCCTTGGCCTTGTGAAGTGGAAAGAATTTTCCTGAGGCAGTTTTTTTTTTTAACGATCACAAGAATGGATGAAAAGCATTTCTCTGACTTTAATGTGTTCAGATCTCAAAGCCCTTACCCATGGTTGAAGGTTCACTGACAGGCAGCAAACAAGTGCTGGTGGCAAAAGGTTTGATTCTTCATCATGTCAGAATGATCATCTCTGTAGAGATGTAAATCTGAGAAGTAACCTTGAACCAGACTGCTGTTAGACTTAAGACTTTAAACAGTGAAGTTTAGGGCTGAAACATGGTGAAATATTTGGGCTGCAATCTGGAACAGTACAACACTAAACAAAGTTCTGACAATCACAGACATTGACGAGTGAATTATAAAAATGTGAATGGTGAACACACATTTAACACATTTAACAACAAAAACAATCTTTCCCTAACCTTAATCACAGTGATTTGGAATCAGAGTCTGGAACTGAACCGTGATTTCTGGTGTCAGAGTCTTGGACTTCATGCCTGCCGTTCAGCCCTCCTGGTAAATTTGGTGTGGTACATGAGCGTTTCATTCAGTGTGATAAAAGTTGTCTCTGAACTTCCTCCTGGCAGATTCCCGATTCTTTCCCTTTTCGTCTACAGGTGACAAACTCTTACATGTTCATTCTTTCCATGGGCAGTTCAAAACCAGTTGGTCTCATATTCAAAACTATGGAGAAAATTAAAGGGGCACAGTGAAGTGCAACTACTAGACAAATGTTTATGTTTTGTCTGTCAGTTTAGCATGGTGTGTGTGTGTGTGTGTGTGTGTGTGTGTGAAAGAACATGAACTCTGGTTGAGAACATTAGCTGAATGTCTCAGGCATTAATGCATTCTAAGTGGACTGAAAGTTGCATCGACTCCCAGAGCTTTATTTTGGCCAGGTGGCATTACAAGAGCATTTACAGCAGTGCCTTTCAAACAAGGAGTTTCAGCAAGTCAATATTATTGATGCTGATCTAATCTACTGTCAATTTCCAGGACCATCTGTCCACTGTTGACAAGATTAGACGGCTAAGGAGTGTTTCTCGTTTCCAGCTGCATCGGCTGCTGTTTTCAGTGTTTATATGTCAAGGAAGGAAGATGATGACCACATAGTAAACATAAGTGTGTTATTAATTCATTCAAACAATACTTTTATTGGCTATATGTTAATGAGTTATTCAGTTAACTGTTGACCTCCTATAGGAGTGAGCAGGGATTAACTAAGAATAAATGCTTTAGTTTAGATTCGACTTTTTTGTCATTGCAGTCATTGAGACAATGAAATGCAGTTTAGCATCTAACCAGTGTGAAAAGCCCTTAAAACTGCACAAAACATTGACACACTTTCTATGTCAAACATGGTATCGACATCACCCATATGTTGGGTGGCTCTGGCCATAGGCTTCTATGGGGACTGAGTCAATGGCAGCCTCAATGGGCCGTTCATGTGCCACCATCTCCACCTATTTTCATATTAGTGTTTTTTTTTTTCTTCTGCTGTAGACTGCAGTATAGTTCCCATATGCACACAGACATCAATATTTATTCAAGTCACTGGACTATATAAAACCAACACTGTTTAACAGGGCTATAAAGCTTTACGACTCCTTCACGTGAGGGTGTGCCAGCAATATAAATAAAGGTTTAGGAGAGGATTTGAAAGAATCTGCATTTGAAGGCTTAAACAGGAAACTACTCATAGGAGGGTAAGTGCAGTCAGGTGTGTTATTCTCAAAGTGCTGTTGTATAGTTAAAGTAGTGAGTATGTTGATGCATGCCTAAGCGTGACGTCCTTTTCATTGCAGACTGGCTTCCTGAAAGCCCATAATGACTGTAGAGTGATGTGTGTAGCCTGTTTGTTGTGCTTCTTCTTACTCTGCAGAAGAAACTAAATGTCAGTTCATTTTGCTAAGACACAATTATGATTTCATGGGAAGTAATTAATTGAAGATCATGTGTTCTCTGTCACATCATAGCTCTGTCATCATGATGGTTATAGCTTATTTCAGAGAACTGGTGTGTTAAGGAGATTCATACCCTCCTCCACTCTGCAAACTGTAACTTTTTTCTGGTGCACTGACAGGCCAGATCAAGATGTTACGCTATCACTAAGAAGGAATGTGCTACTTGCAATGACTTAAATCAAAAAAAGAGAGAGAAAAAAAGTCACTGTCCTGCCACTATTTCACTGGAATGAACAATAAATTATCAACAATCAATCTCTCCTTTTCTTGTTTTTTTAAGAGACCATGAAGATGATTTGGAAACTGGCTCATTTTAGTGCTGTCCTTCTTGGAGCCTTCTCTTCCCCAACTCCGTTTTCACCCCCCACCACTGACACTGACAAAGGACTCTGTCACATCTACAACTCTGGCCGCTCCGCAAACTGTCTGGGAAGACAGCTTGAAAGTGTCCCATGGAGACACTTTCCATCCACACTGGAGGACATAGATCTCTCCTACAATAGACTTCAAGCTGTCCATGCTGACGACTTCTTCCGCCTCCCTCGGCTTCGCATCCTTCAGCTGCAGTACAATAACATTTCACACATTGACAATGATGCCTTTAAAAACAACACACTGCTGGAACATCTTGACATCTTCAATAACTCCCTGCGAGAAATCCCTGCCACAGCTCTGACTCCTCTCTTGAATCTCAAAAAGCTCTACATGTCCAATAACCTTTACAAACACGCCACTTTAGCTGATAGCTTCTCCAAATTTGTTAAACTCCAGGTTCTGTCAATGGGTGGCCCTTTGGTGATGGGTCTAAAGAAAGTTGATTTTCAGCCGCTGAAACACATCATGTTACAAGGTTTTGCTATCAAATGTTCCTCCAATCTCAGTTACTACGAGCCTGGAAGTTTAGAAGTCATCCAGACAGCACAGATGGGATTTGATATGGCCATAGATCAACGGCCAGGTGCTCTCATCCACATGCTACGTGACCTGGCCAACAAGACCTTCAGCGTCATCCAGTTCCGCAACCTTTTTGAGTTCATGTACTACACGGGACAGGAGGACATTTTCCAGGGTTTGAAAGACATCACAGCAGGTCAGCTGATCTTCCACAGAGGTAAATTCAATGAGAATCTCCTGAGGATGGCTTTAATGAACTTACAAGACACCCCAATCAAAAGGTTGAGACTGCAGTACATCGACTTCGCCCGTTCACCCACATTTGTTGATAGTGGAGCAAGCTCCAGCATCACAGACCTGGACCTGGATAAACTGGATCTTTGGTGAGTATCCTCTCTTTTTGGTGCGCCAGTGTGAAATGTATTTCACTTGGTTTGAAATGTAACTCTTGCTTGTTATGCCATATATTTCTTGACTTGCTGCTGTTAAATGATATCTCACAATGCATTTTAGGAGTAGTTTAACAACAAATTAGAGTGTTGTTTTTAAAGAAGAAGCACACATGATATTAGTATTCATTTAGAACATAATTCTGCTGCTTTCACCCTCCCACAAAAAGGTGAAAGTGGACAAATGTCAAATAAAACTCATTACTGAACTTCCTTGTAAATATAGCACCACATATCTCTGTGTCTTCAAGGTATATCAGCAATCCTGATGTGCTGCGGTTTGACTGGCGTTTCACCTGGTTCAACAAAATCAAGGCACTGTCTATTCAGTACGTGTACTTCAACTCGGTACCTTGCGATGCCTGGGTTGAGATGGAAGGTGTGGAGTTTCTGGATGTCTCCAATAATCGACTACAGGATGAGTTCATTTTCAACCAGCGGTGTCATTACAAGGACACCATGCCAAATCTGCACACCTTCAACATGAACAACAATGACCTGACCAGCTTAAAAGATTTGTCATCGCTAACAAGGGAGTTCCAGCAGTTGCAGGTGCTGGATTTTAGCAACAACAAACTGGGTTCTGCTGAAAAAAGTCGGGACTGTGTTTGGCAAAAAAGCATAACTCGGCTTATCGCTCACCACAATCAATTCGAAGGTGAAGCCCTCCTTTGTTTGCCCACCACAGTGGTTTACTTGGATCTGTCCTACTGCAACCTGGACCAGCTGGACTTGACATACTTTAGAAAAGCCACTAACCTGAGAGAGCTCCTGCTGAGTGGGAATAAAATCAAGTTCATCCCATCTAAGTGGGAAAGTCCATCACTGCAGTTGCTCGCCTTGGATGGGAATTCGTTTGGTCTCATCAGCAAGGCTTCCTTCCGAGACATGCCTCAACTGTCTCACCTGAGGGCAGGGAACAATCCTTACCATTGCACTTGTGAGCTCCATGCTTTTGTCCAGGACACTATGTCAAAAGGAAAGGTTAATCTCACAGACTGGCCTTGGAACTACAAGTGTTACCACCCAGAGGCCTTGCTCAACACAGTCATATCCAAATATTTCCCAGGCGAGGTGGCCTGTGATATCAGATTAGTTATTATAATTAGTGTGGCAACCACTGCAGCAGTGATCTTGATATTGATGATGATTTGCTATATTTTTGATCTCCCGTGGTACACTAAAGTCACATATCAGATCATCAGGGCCAAATACAGAGCTCACAAGGAGAAAGCAGCAGGCGAACTGGGGACTTTCAGATTTCATGCCTTCATCTCCTACAGCCACTCTGACGCAGACTGGGTGAGGGACCAGCTCTTGCCCTGTTTGGAAAACAACAGGAACCCGTATCGTCTGTGTATTCATGAGCGGGATTTCATGCCTGGAAGGTGGATCATCGATAACATCATTGACAACATTGAAAGCAGTCATAAGGTACCAAAATGTAGTTTTGTATTGGACTTGCATGTGTCAGAATATACCATTACCAGTATGCATAACAACTACAGTATGCATCACATTTTATTTTTGAAAGTAAGTTCCAAAAAGGTATGAGACAAAATGTTCACAGAGAAATCTTCGAGCTGGTTGGGGCATGAAGCTTTTGAGGAATCTTGTTTTCAGTCAGCTGATTCATCAGTGCCAGAATCATATTATTTCCCACACATATACTATCACTCTGCCTAGCTCACTGTATAATATGTGGAAGAAAATATTCCTGGGCTAAAATTTCCTTATTTCTCTTCATCCTCAGGTCATTTTTGTCCTCTCCCGGCACTTTGTTAACAGCGAGTGGTGCAACTATGAGCTTTACTTCGCTCAGCAGAGAGCAATGGGAAAGACTTTTAGTGACGTCATATTAGTGGTGAAGGAGCCCATTGACCCCAGCTCCTTACCAAGCAAGTATTGCAAGCTTAAGAAGATGCTGAGCACCAAGACATATCTGGAGTGGCCCCTGCAGGTCAACCAGCAGGCTTTTTTTTGGGCACAGCTGAAGAGTGTTCTGGGCAAGCCAACGATGACCCGAGACAGAGCTCACAGTGTTAAGAGCAGAACTTCATCTGGAGGAGGCATTTCTGTCATTGGGCTCCCCCTGGGGGATGGGAGGCCAGAAGCCGTAACACCAAGTGCAGACAAAGAAACAGAACACAACAGTGAGCGGTCAAATCAGAGACAAATCCCTGTGGTGGCATTTTAACCAGGTTAGAAGATTGTATGACTGCTTACATACCTTTAGTATTGTCTCAATAAAAGCCCGAACTCGGGTGACCTCTTGGCTGCAGGGTATAGCAGACTGGAAGCAAAGGCCAACATCTCATTTTGATGACGGACATCAACTCGATCTCTCTCAGCCCATGGCACTCTGTTACGTTATCCCTGAGGGCTGAGCTGATGGGCTCTGCTCCACCGTCCACCTGAGCGTCTCAGGCTGGGTGCCCTGCTGACAGGCGCTGAAAGGCCACGAACTCAGCGGCTCAAATGAGATCTCCCATGTCGCACTCTGGATAACAAGCAAGGTGCCAGGAAGATGTGGTGACAGGAACCACAATGTGGCACAGGTCGTGCTCTGTTACATTCTTGGCCCTCAGAGGTATGAGATCATGGATGTTCCAAGGCCAAGTCAAAGGCCGTACAGGCTATCTAATACCAATACTTTAAAGAAACAAACTGTATTTTGTGAAAGATCCCAATTGCTGGGAAAATAAAAATCAAACCTACTCATGACTTTTTGGATTCGGCGCTGCATTCTAGCTCATGAGTATTGACAATGTGGTGTGACAGCTGGTTCTATGACAGAACTTAAGCATACATGTGACAATACAGAAACATGAAAGGAGTTTCTGATGCTCCAGCTCTTTCAGCATGTGTCATCATTTGAAGTGGTTCTCTATAAGTCTAGTCTTTCAAGTTGTTCCTGTAATAAACCATTACATGAATGGTGAGGCAACTACTACTGTTTGCTGTGTGCCTTAACTTGATTTGATTGTGCTGACTGAAGTCACCGTTATGTTGTTTGTTTGGATGTACTTTTTGTTTTTGACACTCGCTGTGAAGATATTGTGAAGATACAAAATGGCACCAAAGCATCTCAGTCGCCCCCTGGTGGCTGGCTGCAGTACGGCTCATAAACTCCTCCCTCTCCATGTTAGCAGATGGGACATGAGTCAAACTGAAAACACGGAGTACATGTCAAATAATTTTTTTCTGTACAACAGTTTTTTTAACTGCTGAAATTTGGTGCGTGCACACACACACACACACACACACACACACACACACACACACACACACACAGTGCAAGCCCAGTGCAATAAAAAGGCAGGTAGTGTAAACAAGTCATAAAAAGTTACATTTTGGGTATCTTTTCACACCTTATATAGAATGTTGAATTTTTCTCATGAAAGTGTTTTGTACCAGGGAAAATGTTCCGTGGTCGATATGTTGCATAATAGCAATAAAAATTAAGATACCTGGAAAATGTGACAAACTCTGATTCAACAATGGATTCTGGAAAGCACAGAGGAAGACATTAGAGATTTTTCAGCAGGAGAGTGTTATAAACAGGAAAGTATGGAAAGATGAGATAAGATGTTTTACAGTAAGGGGTGGGTGGCTACGAGGTGTAAATAGCATACTGTTCTGATATGTTCAGTTATTTTGCAAATGAACTCATTTCAATTCACACGTCCAGTGTCAGTTTTTTCTGTCAAATACCAACACGACATACGTGGCACTGTTGGTCGGGTTCAGAAGAAACAAAGGTAGGAGGGATTTTCCTTTTGTCGTGTGCACTGAGAAAAGCATAAGTTCTCCAAATAGAATCTGAAATTAATTGGAAACTTTTGAGATTGAAAGGATGATGTTATGCAAAGCCCTTTGAGACAAACTGCTTGTCTATTCCTAAATATTCCTTGTACAATGACAATAAAGGCTTCTGATTCTGATTTGTGGATGTGACTGTGAATGCATGCATGCATTAACAGCCTGTGCTTAGAATAAAGTTGAGAGTCTAGGGGAGCCCTGTAATAGGGATTACATGAGAACTGACTTCAGAGAACTGTGCTCACTGAGTAAAAGAGTTAAATGCTACAGAAGGTTGAGCTTCAAGAGAGGTTGTGGATAAGACCTTGATCAGGAGTTCCTCCACTGGGTTGCAACTTTTGTGCTCATAACTGTGAATTTGAGCCCAGGATGTTCATCAATGCAATTAGCTTGTTCATGACGACGAGTCCAATAACTCAAGTTTACACCTTCCCAGGAGTTCAGAGGGACTAGACGTAGGACAATAAAGGTCTTATCTCATAATTAACATGTGAGGCTGCTCATTAGACGAGGAGAAGGACGCTTAATAAAACACAGTGAACGACAATAAAGTTGTCACCATGTAATGTTGGTGTACGACTCTGAAAATACTGTGCAGGCTCTTGTGAGCAGGTCCAACGAATCTATCGTAGTATTAATGAGTAACAGTTAATATCATTGGAGGAGAATAGAGGAAATTAAAATGGAAATCAAAACGCATCCAAAATAATTAAATAACATCAAAATACATACACATTGATTGGAACATCTCTGTAATTTAACCTACACAACACTACAGAAAAATAAAAAATAAAACGATAATGGCAGAAGTGCTAAAAAATAAGTGTGTAGGTTGTTTTTGTAATATGTTTATGTTGATGACCGCAGCATACTACATACAATGAGCAAATATAAATAATTAATTATTGTTTATAAGCATTTTTATTGCATAACACTTACTTCAGTGCGGTCAGCTCTGTTGTGTTATTCATGAAGGAATCTGAGAGCAGTTTGGAAAGGAAAACTTTCTGAACTACTCTTCCAACTACTCTTCTTCTTTTACCTTCAGCCTTGAGTCAGCATTGTGCACCAGTTTAAAAACAGTCAACTTTCTTCAGAGTGTTAAGTCATCGGCAGAGTTTGGAAATGGCCAGCAGATGACACCCTTGAACTTACAGAGAGAGACGGAGTTTAAGTTTCAGTCGATGATCGTGACATCACATCACTCAGTGTTTTGTTGTCAGAAATCAATGGTGAATCGATATGTATTCGTTTCATTGGCGAGTAAAGCAGGCCGCTCAGTTCTCACTACTTCATATGTGGAATGGAAGAAATGCATTTTAAAAGAACAAACACAAAAAACGACAGACTTTTTTAAGGTGTTCAAAGTGTTCTGTGCAGAACCACACAAGCAAAATGAGCTCATTTTGCTGCAGTCTCATGTCTGAACTGTGGGCTCCTGGTGGATCTCAGGTTGTCGTGCACAAAGAAGAGATGAGAGGCGGTTTTGTTTGGGGGGGGGCACATATGAAGTCGGTCGTAGTTAATCAAGTCAACGAAATGGTTTCATCTTTAATTGTGATTTTTCCTCAAACCAACAGTGGAAAATTGGTTTCTGGTCTGACAAAATTTCAGGTTTTCTTTAAAGTCACCAAATATTAAATTGGAAAAGTTATTTCAAAGAATGTGTTTAAACACATTTTGCCAGGACACCGGGAATATTATGTCTGTTTCAATGAAATTTTCAAATATTATATATATCTATATATATATCTATATATATATAGATATATATATATCTATATATATTATGCTGTGCACATTCAGTACAAGCAAAATTTGAGCCTTGCCAGATTATCTCATGACTGCTGTCACTTTTTTTCTTTGCAGTCCTTCACCAAATGCACTCATGTTTCGATAAACAAGGCCCCAAATTAATTTTTAACCAGCCACATGCAAATATCCATAAAGCCTGTATTCAAGTCAAATGGAGATACTGATGTCAATCAACCCCAGTGGTTTGCATCCATGCATTTATTTGACTGGCTGACACTTAATTTGTATTGCTGCTCAAGCTGCACTGTCAGTCATTTCCGTAATTGCAAATGATCTGGCGGGAAAACATTAGTCACATACAATAAGCACAGGTGAGGCCAAATAAAGTAGACACAGGCAGTCAAGATGGAAGAGCTGTGCCCCAAAGAAGGAGGGAACAGCATCAGCTCATTTCTTGTCTTATTGGCCAATAGAAAATGAACGGCACTGAAGCAAATGGTAACATCTCTCTCTTTAATATACTCAGGTGAAGTACAAGTACAATCCAGTAAATGTACTTACTTACATCTCACCACTACTTAGCTGCAAGATTTTACATGGCTGTATAACCAGGCAAAATATCAGGAAGCAGAGAGGAGTGTTGTGCTGCCCATCGGCATAAACTGCCTGTGGCTGCCTTACATGGCCAGGTGGCTCACCTGTGCGGCAGGTGATGTGCCTGCTGTCCGAGGGGGAGGAGCCTATCTGATTTGCATTTACTTGCACACAGGTGACAGGAGCCCATATAACTGATGGGATGAGAGAAGAAGCCACTTCCATCCGCACCTGTTAGCGTCGCTGTTCAGGTGAGTCTCCCCTGGTTGCGTCCGATCTGCGAGGTGACAGGTTTTATTGCTATTTCATCTTATTATTACTATTTTATTTTCAAGTGGCATCTGCAGCCTGATGTTAGCGCTTCGAGAAATTCGTGCTTTGGTCTCCGCCTGAGTTAATTAACACCAGCTTTGCATGTGACATTCAAAGCCTGTTAATTAGCTCCCTGATCGCGGCGGGAATAAATGATTAACGGCAATCACCGAGTCTAATTAAGGGGATGTGGCGCCGCGTCATTCAGGAAAGTGATGCCGCTCAAACTGCTTTTTGAGAGTTTCAGTTATTCACACACTGTCACACAGATGGTGAAACATGACCAACCTGTACAGTTAATCCTCCGCGTGAAGGCATCCGGTAGTTTATGTAACATAATGCAAGCCACGATCTAAATCTATGTTATGGTCGGTGTGCGCTTTGTCCTCCGCCCTCCATGAACCGGTGGAGGGCGGAGGTGAAATGACTCGGGCCCCCTGTAGCAGCTTCTCAGGTGTCTCATGGTGAAGAGACAGGTGTAAAGTTAAACTGTTTTGTCGTTGCTGACCTCCTTCCACCTGCATTTTATATGGCCTCAAGGGTTTGATACAGATACCAGATTAGGTTTAGTTTGATGAATGTGTTCAGATAAACAAAGATTAGATTGATGTTTGCACTTGTTATTCAAAGCCAAGCTAACAGGCTACATGCTATATTTTCATCATTTTCATCAAAAAATGTCAAACTGTTTCTTCACAACTGAAAGCTCTGCAGTTACGGGTAAAGATATCTGCAGGCCTTGAACAAAAACGGAAAGTCAAGTAATTCAACTTCAGTATGCTTTCATTTTTCAAAAAGCTGTCAGAGGTGGGACCCTACAGAATCAAGCCGAGCGCGAGATGTGCTGAAGCGATTTGTTTTCACGCTTTGCAAAACTGCAGTCCATAATCTGACAGCTGATGAACCAGAAAGCTGGAACATAATTAAAATGAAGCCCTGGTGCAGCCTGCAGGGGAGCTTCAGAGATGAAAATGTTTGGAGGTGACGGTTGCTCAGGGCAAATCAAAACCCACAGAATGTCTTGTGGTGTTTTCCTTTTTCCCTTTCAAACTTCAGGAAAAGTTTGTATCTGTTGTGTGCCAGAGTATAAAAACCTCAGTGCACCAGCTCACCCTGTACACTTCAACGCCACGGCAAAGTAACGTCTTTGGTAACCTGATAACTGCAGTGATTTTTTTGCTCTCTCCTGCTGAACAAGTTATTTTATCCTCTGCACTCAAGGATTTCCTCTGCACTCCAGACGTTGGAGACGGATGGTTCTGTGCTTACAGATTTGAATCAAACTCAATCAAACTCCCTAATCTGATCTTGCCTCTCTTTCTCATTGATATCTTCCCCCCCTCTGTGTTGTCCTTGCCCAGAGGAAACTCAGCTGCCATTTTCAACCCAGTCAGCAGAACAAATGTTGGTCCATTTCTGCAAGCCAAACATATGCTGAAACTTCACATTTCAACTGTACACTCCAGTTTTATGTTGGAACAAAGCTGTGTAATGTCTGGTAATGTTCTGGCTGTCTTGACCAGGTCTGACAGCACCACCATCGCCGCCTCCTTATGAGAAGCTGCTCTTGTATGTTACATGACACATCATGTAGAAGTTCTGATGAACCACGTAACGTATCGGTGAATGCAGAAACGCACGGCGCCCACACCTCATTCAGGACACTGGGCTGCATTTGCTGTATGTCGACCATTTGGTAATAAATATTTGTTTTTTACGGTGACTCTCTTGATTTGTCCTTCCAGACATCAACTGTAGGACTACAAAAAAATGTGTTCCAAACTGCAAGCAGCCATGGAGGGCCTCATCACGGTGTTCCACTCCTATTCTGGAAAAGAAGGCGACAAGTACAAGCTGAGCACACCTGAGCTGAAGAACCTGATACAGGGAGAACTCTGTGAACTCCTGTCAGTGAGTATCTATACAGCTCGCCACTGCCATGCAAGAACATTTTCATATTTTTATCCTAATTCTCTTTTTTTTTTTTCTGACATTTTCTCATACAAGCGTTCAAACTCCAGTCTGTTGTGTTTCCTGTAGGCTGGGCTCATTCACAAAAGTAATTTCACACCGTAGAACTCAGTCAGTTGTCATGCTGAAGACCCAAAATGGAAAATTGGAAAATATTAATAAAGATGCCAATCATTAGAGCACTGCTGCATTGTGACTGAAATTATTTAGGAATCATTTTACTCGTTTGGCATTAGAAGTCAAAGCTGCCACTGACCAATGTGAGAAGTGGATGTGACAATTAGGAACATGTGAAACAGGTGAATATTGTGGTCTTCAGTAGGTGATGTCACAGTAACCTGCATGAAGACCTGAGGCAGCTGTCAAACTGAGGGCTTTCTAAGAGCTACTGAAAAATGTAAAAGCAGCTGTTCTAAAATAGTTAATCGGGGTCATTGATAATAGGAGTGTCATGACTGCCTAGATAAGCACATTCACAAACCAGGAGTGAGACACATGACTGCATAAATCCAACAGTTCTTTGAATGCCACAAAGTCGATTAAATCGCTCGTTCCACATAGCAGTCAGTGTGTTGGTACATGCGGTTCTGGCATGAAGCTCATTGTAGGATTTGTTATTTTGACTTTTCATTGCAATGTTTTTGTTGTAGGCCAGCAAAGACCCCATGGTGGTTGACAAGATTATGAAAGACCTGGATGAAAACCAGGACGGCCAAGTGGACTTCCAGGAGTTTGTCGTTCTGGTTGCTGCACTGACTGTCGCCTGCAACGAATTCTTCATAGACTACGATAGGAGCATCGAGGAGAACAAGTCTTCTTCTAAGACAAACTGAGGGTCTAAGATTTCCCATGAAATCACTAACCTTGTGATGTTGTATCACTGTGAACCAACTCAATGTTTTTCTTCTTTTTGTCTTTAAAGAGTCTTTCATCTTATTAAAGATTATATCCTGTTTTTACATGTCTCTTATTTTCAGAAGCTTGATGAACATATATTGACATTTGTTCATTGATGCCAGTTTGTAGCTTTTCAAACAAAAAGACTAAAAAAAAAATCATTCAGGTACATTTTTGATTCGTTGTGATGTACTTTGAAACCTGAGTAATAGAAGGTCGACTCACAAATGGACCTTGTACCTCGAGCACCACCCAGCGTCTGTTTGGGTGAACTCGTGTCAGCCAGCTGACGAGGTCCTGACGTCATCCCGTCCTCCCAGTCCAGCCATTCAGTGCTGCCCGAGCAGCTCTGCTCCTTTTGTTTTGTTCTGAAAGACAAACTCTGGCCAGGCTCATTAAGTGACGTCAGTCCCGGCTGTGCATTTCAAACAGAGACTTCTGTAAGGTCACTTTGACTCGCAGATAAAGCAGACACTTACTGAAGCTTTGTGCTGGAGGCAGCAGAGGCTTTATGCAGCTGTGAGAGCATTTGCAAACCATTTGAATTAGTCCCTGGTTTGCTTTTTGTGGAGATAAGGAAGTAAGTGCTTCATGACTCCAGGTTTGATCTTGTTTTCCAGTGTGATTCGATAATGCATTTCTTCTGAGCTGTCTGAATTATATTCATCATTAATCTTAGAGAAAAACACACTCGGCCCTTGGTCAAGCACGTGCTGACTCTGATATTCTTATATAATCCACTCATTTAAATTGCATCAAGCCTTAATGTCTGTGGCTGGTTTGAGCAAAGCGCTAGCTGCTGCCAGACTTCACGTCTGCTAATTGAGTCACCGAACCCGAGCCCTTGGCTGCGGTGGTTTTTTGGTTCATTTTGGATGTCATGCAAATATTGAAAAATCCCGTGGCTTCCTCCGTGGTTGTATGCTTCACCTCAAAACTGCCAGTTTTTGGATTAGCTGGACTTAGAGGTCATGCACTGCCAAGATGGCGACATCTGGAGCCACCTAACAATCCTATGAGTGACTTCATGGAGACAAAGTCCATGTTTCATATTAGTCATGGACAATATGAATCAAAAGTGACACCAAGGCTACTTACATTTCACCCCAGAAATGTCTAAAAATCCAATTACAGCATATGCAGACAGCTTGATAAAATGCTCAGTTTGACTGTGACACAGCCTGACAGCCTGACTGAGCTGACCTTACATCCTCCATTAACACAAGATGAGCAAAGACGACTCAGCAAAGGCCTTAATAGGGCTGCACACAATGCAGTCTGGAGAAACTCAATACAGGCCTTTACAATGTCGTGAGGCTTCATTAATTATGAAATAACAGCTTGTCTGACAGCCATTTATTCATAGAATCCTCAGAAACATAAGCTTTGCATGAACTAGTCCTTATTAGTCTCACAATGGTCTTAGATTTCCAGGTTAGACTGGTCTCAGTGAGCCTGTATGTTTCATAAATATTAAGACTGACATAAAATTAGCCACCTCTCCCTCCTGGCTATGCCTGAAGTGAGAGTTTTGTTGCCATGGCAACATTCAGTGAGAACATCGGTAAGAAAACAAAAAGACAAAGCCACATTTACCTTTTTTCCCCAACAAGAAAAGGTCAAGAGCGGAGCATTGCATTTGTGAGACTGCAGCTCTCCATGTTGAAGATGGCAGATAAGAAGAGACTTCAGTCTTCAAGAATACGAACAACCCTTTACAGCTTAACCAAACTGTGTTGTGTTTTTAAAGTCCTCACTCCTGCAACAAAAGGCAGGAAGAAAAAGGTTCTTTGATGTAATGCACAAGTGTTCAGTTTACAATGACAAATTTTTTTCTGAAAGTCACGAAGAGCACTGTGAAACCACGCAACATGTTTAGGCCTGAGCACCACCCTGTGTCTGACGGAGGAAACTCATGTCAGCCTGCTGGTCCTGACGTCATCCCCTCCTCCACCAGTGCGCTGCTCATCCAGCAGCTCCTGTGGCTCCGAGACGTCCACTCTTATTCATCAGACCCACTGTGGCTTTTCACATCGAAGACAGAAGGGCGTCACGTCACTCTGACTCCCAGACAAAACCACCTGCTGCAAGCAATTATGACGGCCTTTACAAACCACTTGTCTCTGAATTGGTAGGTCCAGTTTATGTATACATATGGTTGCATTACTGATAGATCTTGTGCTAAGTGACTCCTGATTTGACCTTGTTTTCCCCATACTTCAGTGATGCACTTCCTCAGAAATGGGACCCTGTGAATGCCTGTGAATTACATAAATCCACCTGCATTCCTGCATTCGACTCTTTTTGTGCTGAGAGGTAGAAATTATTTTTAATTTGGATAAAGATTCAAATGTGCAAATCTGAAAGATGAAAGTAAAATGGGAGTTTAAAGTATAATTAGCACACCAAAATCCTTCAAATGGCAGCTTTTCCTTGTCCCTCATTTAAACACAAGAAAACATGAATAAGCAAGAATTTTTCCTTTTCACAAGTTTAACTGCCGGACACAAGACGTCTCCTGCTGACTGTCCCTTCTCAGTGTGTGTGCACTGGAGGCTTCGGGTCACACTTGTGTATACTGAATATTGGACCAGAATCAGCTTCCAAACACAAGTCATGCCTGCAGGCTTCATCTCTCCCACTGATTTCCATTTAGCTCAGAGGAAATGTACACTGGCAGCAGTGAATGTGAAAACAGAGTCTGCACACACATCATTCTACACAGAGACGCTCAAACATTTGAGTGTAGGAAGAAGAAAAACACTTCTTTGACTGGAGTACAGGTATGGTCATTTATCGACTCATTTAAAACAATTAAAATCAGGTGAGCAAAACATTTACAGGTCCCCTTTTTACCGAACTCAGTTTGAATTTGGCCTCCTCCAGTTAGAGACATTACTGAAATCTATTAAAACAGCAAGACTGCTTATACTGCAGAGGAGCCGCAGGATTTATTGGCTGTGTGTATACTGAGGAGTGCAGGTCTCTTTAAACTGACAGTGGGGGCCAACCCACATGAAAGAGTCAAGTGTATTTAGGGTTGAAGCTTTAACGTGCAGAAAGTGAAATCTCAAAATGTAAAAGCTGTCCTGAGAGACACTAAATACATCTCACTCTATATTTATACAGTTATTTACATAAATTTATACACTCTGCATTCATACATATCTAAATGTGACAGGGTCACTGAGTCTGACAGCCTTACATCCTTCGTCTGCACACAATGAAGTCTGGAGAAACTCAGTATGGGTCCTTCCAGAGCTGTGAAGCTTCCTACAGCAGCTTGTCTGACAGCCTTTCGTGCTGAGCCGTGACGCTGCAGCTGTGCACAGAGCCTGAGAAATGCAAATCAGCTGTATAGTATGAGGAGGCCACACTGAGGGGATGGTCAAGGCCCTCAGCAGCCAATCAGCAGCTTTAGAACCATGCATCAATAGCGCCACCAGGCGTCTGCAGTTGGCAGGCAGACGACGCTATGCTGACATCAACAACGTTCATATTTTAATGCATCGGTAGGAGTGGGTGACACCACAAAGACCTTTCCTGGGTCTGACCTGCACTGAAAAACAGAACTGAGTATCGAAAATTTTACCTTTTTCTCTCTTGTTTCTGGATTTGGAGCATTTCGCTGTGCCTCAAACATTAAAATGAAGAGGAAACCCGCAGCACATGACTCAGACAATAACTAAAATCCTCATACTTTGCTAAATAAATAGAATAAAATAGAATAGAATGCCTTTATTGTCACTATACACATGTACAATGAGATTAAAAACCAACTCCGCATGAGATTAAAAGCGGAGATAAAACGGCAGTAATTGCATTGACAAGAAGTGAATGGAAAACTGTATACTTTTGAGTGCATTGATCCTTTTCTGGTTGACAGCCATTACCGGAAATAGCCAGATCATGAGCGCAAGGAAGCCCTAAAATCGGAGACCAAAATTCAAAATTTGTCAATTCTGTTAATTTATTTGTATGTTATTTAATCCGTTAACTGATTCATTATACTACTACTGGACATTTTAGTTGCCATCATGAGGGGATTTGTTTCAAGTAAGTGGGGAGATAATCAGTTTTTAATAATGTAATCAGTAGTTAGATTTAGATGTACTTAAACACATATAAATAAGTAAGTAAATACTTGGCATCCTCGCTGCAGTGACTGCCCAGCAGCCAGCAGAGGGAGACACAGACTTCACACTGAGCCATTGCCTTCCTGAAGCCCATGATGCTGACTGGATCAAAGGTGGGGTGGAAGGCCTTGAATGGGAAGGTTTCCATGGTTGCAACCTGCAGGTTTTCAGGTAATCACAGCTGTCAGGACTCTCTGGTGGACAAATTATGCAATGGTGACACCTTTCCTCAATCACACCAGATTTATTTTGACATTTCTGCTCTGCACTTCCTGCAGTCCTGCAAAGGCAAAGCGGTTATACATAATGGATGGATGGATGGATGTACTGCAATTTCATGTTATATATCAAACATTTATGTTAGCATGCAATAAGCTCATACGAGCCACAACCCCATTGGAAGCCATAAAATAATCCATGCTTACATTGCAGTGACATACGCACACTTTATAGACAAAAGCATTGGAACACCTTGCTAACATGAACCTCAAAGCCTTGCTGACAACAGAGCCCTCTTTTGTATTTTTTTTCTTTCTGTTTTTGTGGCAATTGTTCTCCCATGAATCGAATTAATTTAACATCTTGTCAAACCTGATGAGACCCTGTCCTCTACTTGACTCTAGAACGTCCATAGTTCTTGGTTTTAAATCTCTCTGCAAGCTGTTAAAATGTGTTAAAAAGTGCGGAGAAGCTTTCCTCCTCCATTTGTTTCTTGTATCATCAAATTGGACGTGTCTGGCATCGTGGCGTGTTTTACCACTGAGGTGGACAGGAAATGTGTTGTATGGATCTTATTAACAGTGAGAGTCACAGAGAGATTCAATATCCTGACTTCATGCAGAGCGACGGTTGTTGGAATATGTTTACACGCTCATGTATGAATGTGTGTTCTCGGACATCACGGTGTCATAAAGCTGTGTTATGGGCTATATGTGAAACCAACCGTGTGGCTTGTACTCAACACAAACACAAAAAGTCTGTCCATTTTGGACAAAAAGGTTTAAATTTCAGCTAGAACATGTGAGAAGAAATCTGTACTTAAAGGGACAGTTTCTCCAGCTGTTCTGATGTGGGGTTGTATGAGGACTTACCCATCATCACTGTGTGACCCACAAGAGACGGCAGTTGGCAGGCCCTCAGTTTGGAAAAGCAGCAGGAGTACCAGAGGACACTGGGGTCGGCATCAAAACAACAAACAACAATGAGTACCGGCCAATCAGAAGTCGAGTAGGGCAAGTCATGACCTCACCAGCCTGGAAAAAAAATGGCCAGCAGATCACTGAGTACTTTCCTGCTCAGGTACTCCGACCACTTCTAACTGTAGACGTTCTGACCGCCATCTGCTCTCAGTAATGCGCTGACCATGGACAAGACCTTAACTGCCCTTCTTGAAAAGTTTGATTGTTGTAAGAAAAAAATGTATTCTTTAAATTCAATATTATCCTTTTGTAACAACGTGATAACCCTCATCTTAACGAGAACTGTTAAACAGACATAATTGGAAAGTAAGATCATGCAGTGGCCATTTCGCTCTTATATATTTGTGTACAAATGTCTTTTTATGTGGACGCCCAAACGCTCATGTAGGAGGGCAGCATGTGTGCACGGAGCCAGTTAGCCATTAACAGACGGCTCATCTTGTATTACCTTCCTTCTTTTTGTTTGAACTGAAGTAAAACCTTCTGCTGTGGTTTTACTGCTTCATCCTCCCGTTTTCGTTTCCCAGCTCCCTCCGCTCACTGTTTACTGTGGAGAAACCAAAGCACAGTTACAGCTGACTTTCTTTTCCATGGGACCACTTTTTTTATTATTTTTTCACTTTATCAACTCAGTTTTCCAGTAGAGGTCTCCATGGGTCCAAAACAGAACCTGAAATTTGTAATGTATAAATTATTGTTTTAAAAAAGTGGCCAGCGCTGACAGGCCCAGATGGAGAAAGAAATGAGCAGAAATGCATGTCAAGACACCACGTGATCAGAACTGATTGCCAGTCCATGTATTAGACAGATTTACACAAAGAGCTGAGACGTGAGGTGATTTTATCTTGTTTGGTGTTGTAAGATGAAAAGTCAGATGGTCGTCAGGAGTCATTAAGTTTTGGGCACCTTCATCTGGTACAAATTTCATGATAATCCATCCAATGTTTATTGAGGTATTTCTTTCAAAGGACAAAGTTCCTACCAACATTTCCACCTCGAGAGCTTGACGCTAACACGGGTGAAAAGGACTTGGTAAAGATCAGTGAAAGATCATGGTCGTGGTTAGGAGAAACCAACATTGACATTTTTTTTCAAGGACACAATGTGAGCAGTGGTCTACAATGTCAAAATCACATGCTTTGAAAAGCGAAACATCTATCTCGACCTCATTCCCTGGAGCTTTCGCGGTGTTATAACCACTCAAACAATGTCACGCTGCTTTACTGCTGAAGAGCACAGCCGTTATTTGCGTGGCCACAATGGATGTTGACTACATGGAAAGTCAGAAGCAGAGACAAGCATTTAAGAACCTCAGAAAAATGAAACTCTTAACAATAGGGGTTGGCGATACCACAAACTTTGGTTTTGGTCTCGTAGCAAGTAATGAGAGCCAGGATCACCATTACTGATGCCAGTGTGGATCAAAGGCAGTTCACGTGTCACAGTGTTATCCAACATGTGGACCCATTTGTTGGCATCAAACTGATGCTAATATTGTTTGGTACCATCAGTGCTTAGCAGTAATGATTGTAACAACAGCCAGTTAATTTACAAAATTAAACGCCAGACACTAAAATCATTCTTTGTCCTAAAATATAAAAAATGGATGATGTGAATCATTTTTACCCAACAACCTTAAACGAAGGGAGAAACTGTGACGGCAGGGGCCGGGTCCTCCTTATCACACAATACTTAAGGTTTACTGCTTGGACTGAAAGAGAGTTATCAGTGCATCCCTGCTGTTTGCATAGTTTCTCCAGTGAAAGATGGACTCGGACAAGCAGCGATAGG
The DNA here is from genome assembly GCF_020382885.2 of Scatophagus argus. Classification (NCBI taxonomy): domain Eukaryota; kingdom Metazoa; phylum Chordata; class Actinopteri; family Scatophagidae; genus Scatophagus; species Scatophagus argus. Next base: position 24,308,008 of record NC_058501.1, read on the forward strand.
ACTCAGGTCAATGTTTACCTCTCACCTTTCTTATCGAGCTGAGAGTTTGCCCTCCGCCCAGACAGAAAGCCTCTCGCCTCTCCCCTCAGTGTTTCCTCGCTCGTCTTGAGCAACCGGCCAGTTACAACACTGACGAAGTGAGAGCCGAAACCGCAAAAAAATACAACACACAGAAGGCTTTACATTTAAGTCCACAGCAGAGGAGTGAAGGGCAGTACCTGTGGAAGAATGTGTATTGTATACTACAAAGACTGAGTGTTGCGTTGTCGACCATTAACCTTTTCAGAAAGGTTAACCCTAATCCCAAATGTAACACATGCTTCTTATCTTTGTTGTTGGCCTCTGAGTTCACCCTCAGTCCTGCTCCACCTGTTTTCTTCTTCTCTTTCCTTTCATAGCAAGCGTAGTCATTCAAAAGTGGAAACCCACCTTAATACCCCGTCAACATAATATGTCACTTCCATTTAGTATCTGTGTTTCTTCCCACAGATAAGTGGCCAAAAGAAGACGTGACAAGCAAATATTTTCAGAAGCTCTAAAGTACCAACAGTCGACGGGTTGCTGAGTGATTAAGAACTAACCGGAAGTGTAGAAAGACTTAAAGGATATTACAGTCTTACACACAATTCCTTCAGTTGTCTATCAGTGGTAAGTTTTTCATCTGAAAATGATTCAGAAACTGACTTTAGTTTAAAGTTTAGGACAAGCCTGACTGTGTTTCCAGGTAACCACTGAGCTTCGGAAAGCATGAAGCCTTTGTGGAGATGAGTCATCGCCGTGACTCCTGCTCCTCCACACGGTCATCGTCCACTCCTTCGTCACATTTCTCTCCGTATCACCCATGTATTAACACAAGATGCTTCCCAGACTGTCTGAAAATTACTTTCTGGCTGTGCTTCTGGTTTTTTGTGGGTATTAATGTTGCTTCTTGTCGGTCCAGAACAGATGAATACGACCTTTTTTATATCAACAATGGGTCAAATGATTATGTGTAATGTAAAAGCGGTTGCTCGTACTGAGAGACCCACACTGGACTGAATCTGAGTCTGCAGACTGCAGTTGTTTTGGCTCTACTGAACCTTTTAGCTCATTTTTACTGTTTTTTTCGCTGTCTTTGCTGTTTCCATTCTGAAAGCAACTGTGTGCTGCCCAACAGAAAACATAATCATGAACAGAAGAAGCAGTGCTGATATTTAAACTGATCTTCCATTGTTGTTCTGTGTCTCCTTGATGTGTCAGCCGTTTGGTGATCATTTGCCACATCAGCTCCATGACTTTATGTTGTGTTTACAGCTGGTTGTGCAATACGTTTTAGTGCAGCTTTGTTTCGCACAAGGCACGTAAGCATTTCTTGAAAATAAAAGTGTTCTCTTTGTTTTCATTTGCTTTTTGTTGCTGTTCTATTATTTTCTGTTGTGCTTTGTACTTTAAGTTATATTTTTCTAAAAAATGGTTCGAGCCCTGGTTAAAGTGTCTAATCTTATCACACACTAGTTTCAAAAATTCTCTAAAGAAAAACAAACACACAGTGAAAGTGATGCACACGTCTGCTCGTCGTCAGACATTAAATTAAAGATGATTTACTGACCGTCATGCAGTCTTTCAATACACTGAAGCACCACGACATGTCATTCGTACACAGTAACATACGTCAGCAGTGTATCACTCTGCATGTGTGTGTGCGTGTGTGTGCATGTGTGTGTGTGTGCATGTGTGGGTGCGTGTATGTGTGCGTGTGTGTGCATGTGTGTGTGTGTGCATGTGTGTGTGCATGTGTGTGTGCATGTGTGTGTGTGTGCATGTGTGGGTGCGTGTATGTGTGCGTGTGTGTGCATGTGTGTGTGTGTGTGCATGTGTGTGTGTGTGTGCATGTGTGCATGTGCATGTGTGTGCATGTGCGTGTGTGTGCATGTGTGTGTACGTGTGTGTGTGTACATGTGTGTGTGCATGTGCGTGTGTGTACGTGTGTGTGTGTATGTGTGTGTGCATGTGTGTGTGCGTGTATATGTGTGCGTGTATGTGTGTGAGTGTGTGTGTGTGTGTGTACGTGTGTGTGTGCGCACGTTGCCTGATGCAGCCAGGACAAAGACACGCCATCCCAGAGCAGACAGAGAGTCTGCAGGCAGAGTGAACATACAGATAAATTATGTCGACTAATAGCTCATCAAACTGTCACGCTGAGCCCAGACGATGCACGCTGTGCAACCACAGAGGAAGAAGAAGAAGACACAGACATGAAAGGAAAGGCTATACTTAACATGTCAGACATGGGACGTCACCATAAATGAGATGCACAACCTGTACAGGTTGTCATTAATGTGTGTGTGTGTGTCAGCTTTACAGTGAACCTACTGTAAATACTTTCATTTTCATGGTCTTTATTTCACCACCGAGGCCGCAGTTGGCCGCTAGGAATGTGAAGTGTCCCTGGAGCTGCCAGAGGCTGAATGCCTTGCTCAAGGGCAACATGTCTGTATCATCAGTCAGCACAACATTTCACTGAAGGGACATTATGAAGCCTGCAATTTGATTTCACTGTTGACTGTCGCCTGTCTCAGCTGTCCCAACCTGAATCTGGTCTAAGGGCGGGGCTGAGGTGGGAGGGGACTGTGATAGGCTAAGAAACTTCTTCAGAGCTTATAAAAAAAGTTGTATTTATGGAAACACGTCCACTATGGGGGACAATAACAGCCTATTGTATTGCGTTGTAAGCCACCATTAAATGTAAAAGTAAATTAAGTCAAAGACTCAAAGTTTGTCTTCAAACTGTGTGTTTTGTTTTTAATGCGCAGAACTCAAATAAAACACTTGTCCATCACTGATCAGTGTGTTTTTCCGCACAGAGGTATCTCAAGAACAAAACATGGAATGGAATTAATTTTTTAACATCCAGGACCCCCTAAAACATTCTGAAACATCTGACCGCTCACACAGTTTGAATGGTTTCCCTGACTGAAGGTGAGGGCATCATCTCCCATCCTCAGGTAAACTGCACTGCAGGTACGACTCTGAGAGTGACAAAATGCTCACGTTGTGTGAGGGTCTCAGCTTTGCAGGGTGACACAGAGCTGTTTATGTTGTCATATTCACTGGTATTAGTTTCATGTTATATGTTTATTGTGGTTTCTCCTTGCACAGGATGTGCAGGCAAAGTTTCACTGGAACTTAAGTCAAAACTCGTTCCCGTGAACTTCCTAAGTGGACCACAAATGGAAATTTGTGGGGGGTTGTGCAAGATGGAGGGAAGAAAGAGAAAGTTTAAACGACATGATTTAAATGTGTGTGTGTGTGTGTGTGTGTGTGTGTGTGTGTGTGTGTGTGTTTGTGGGGCTGGGGTTAGATGTTTACTTGGTGTAAACAGGACAAATATAAACACTTCTTATCGGTTCTAATGGCCAAACGAAGGCAGACTGACTGACCTTCTGCATCTGCATTACTTAAATGTTTCCATCCAACTGCAGACGTTTCCAGAGAAACACATTCAGATTCTCATCCGAAACTAATAAATGAATACACACTGGGGGAAAAAATGGAAAGACTGAGGGTTTTCAGAATTAAGTGGAAACGCGGCCTCTGTCCATGTCTGAATGCCTGCAAAGCAGGGAGATTTCCTGTGGACGTGCACTGGATTCATTGATAAATGATGTCAGAAAAGTGTTGCTACATTTACTACACAGACAAACTGTATGTTGCATTTCACTGTGAATAGATGAAGATTTTCTAAAACATTCCCGTCTCTTCCCTTGGATGGCTTCTGCCTGTGTTTTCATTATGCTTTCAGTCTAATAGATTTCAAATTTATGACGTATAGTAAAAATGTTGAATGCAAAAACATTGACACCAAAAGAGAAAGTGAAAATTATTGAAACCAAAAAGGTGATGATGTTGGCTATTTTTTTTTTTTTTTTTTTTTTACATCTGGGATTTTTCTGAAGGTCAATTAACTGTTAACGGTTAAATATCGGACATCCTGTCTTCCCCTGAGAAAATCGACTTCTTGTTTCAACCACATGAAATCAAAAAGTATGTCAGTGTTTGTTTTGTTGATGACCAGCAATAGTAAAAAGTTCCCAAACATACTGAAACCATCTTCTTGTTTACAGAGCAAAAAAAAATCCAGCTTCCTTCTGCAAATGAACAAACTTTTACCTTTGTGTTTGACAAGTGCAGACACACTGAGGACAAACAGTGAACTTGTTAGCAGCAGCACCTCCCTGGTTAACACATTTCAGTGCGTTTCCCTCCGCTGCCGTCGGCCGCTGCCCATCAACTGGAACAGCTTTTGTGCTCCACAGAGAACAAATCAACAAGCTTCTTTTTACAAGCCTGTGGGGCTTGTTCAGTAGTCAGAGGACAGATTTTTTTATCTGTCTCTGAGACGCAAACGTTGCAATTAGCTGATCAGTTCGAGGCAGCGACACTGAACCAGCAGAGCGTCACGTTTTCTGTCATCACTGTGACCGGTCAGTGGGACTCCCTTTCAGGGCAAAGTGAGGACTCGGGGGTCCCTGGGGGTGAAGCGTGCATGTGTGTGTGTGTGTGTGTGTGTGTGTGTGTGTGATAGAGATGGTTTTGGGGGTTGTTTAAAGACTGATGGGAGCTGTCAACCCTCTCTGGCCCTCACAACCCCTGGCAGAGTCCTGTAGCGGTTAACCCTCACACACACTCTGTGTATATGCGTGTGTATTATCAGCAGCAGAGGGGCATCCTAATGAATGACCTTTGACCTTTAGAAAGGGGATCCGGGTGAAGGAAGTTGAGAAGAGAGGTGAACAGGGGACATGGAGGGTAAGGGGACGCTCGGCGCCACATTATGCCTCCTGTCAATCAAACGGACACCGCCAGCTTTGCACCACCCATGGGAGAAGTGCTGGATCATCCACTGAAAGTGAGTACTGTTCAACACCAACGGGTCCAACATGGTGGGTCAAAAACACTGCACAACACCTTGGGCCAGCTGTGGCCTAGATGTTGGAGAAGCAGCTTGTGACCGGAGGGTCGCCAGTTCGATTCCCCCCAACCCCCCTCAGACTGGCAGGAAAAAAATCTGGGTGTAGTGGAGTGATTAATCAATTCTCTTTGCTTTCTCTGCAAGGCACTTAACCCCTCCAATTTGCTCCCCGGGCAGCTGACATGGCAGCCCACCGCTCCTGTGTGTCACTGCATGTTGCATGTGATGGGTCAAATACAGAGAAGAATTTCGGTGTATGTAAAAGTATACTGACAATAAAGGTTTAAGAAACCTCTTCGAGGAGCCCAGAGGTCAGGGTGCAGCTCTGCTCCGTCACTTGTTAAGCGTCACCACTTCACAAGGGCGTAGTTTTGAGTATGAAGTTGTTTGGGACACAACGGTGGGGTGGATAATGTCAAGGAGGCTGGGAAGTTAGAGGTGGACCTCTGCTTTGCTGTGAATTGCCATCAAGTGTGTTGAGAAAAGGGATTAATTGGATATTAGCTGTGAAAAAGGTGGTCATTTGGTGCGGGTTATGCAAAACATACTTTGATTAGAAGATCCCCATACACGCCAGGTTATGCATGGCTATAAACAGAAGAAGAAAAAGGAGAACAGAACGACGGAAGAAAACACAAGAAGCAGAAATTGTGGACCAGAAACAAAACAAAACCAGTTGTTTGTCCAACACTAATAAAGAAGAAAAATCCTTCACACTGACCAGCTACAAGGTGATGTGGGACTTCATCTTGGAACAGGAATCTTATCTGGGAAGACGCTGCCCACAGAAGAAACTTCTTCTTCTTCTTCTTCTTCTTCTTCTTCTTCTGTTGGACAGGAAACAGCTGATCAGTCATGTGAGTTCAAAGATTTCATCTCCCATCAGGTGCACTGACTCGCTTTTAAAAAGGAAATTAAAAAAAAAACAACGTGAGAAAGTACAAAACTTTTCACTGAACACCGGATTTTTTTTCTAATTTTCCATCACACATTTCTAATGTGATTCTTCTGAATATGCATCAAAATATGTTAATCATCCAGTATGTGTCCAAAAACATGTAAACAACAGAGCGAAATACCTAAGAGTCCACCCAGCTGTCATTAAATAGCTGCTCAGAATGTTTTAATTGTATTTATTAGCAGCACAGTAGCTTCAGACAGCTGGTGTGATGGCAAGGTTGACCAACAGTGAATCAGAGAAAAACTGAACAAATCACCAATTAAAAAAGCCATCCAAAGAAAAGCAGCAGATAATAACAGCAGATAAAACATGTCAGTATTTGCTGCTCTGGAACTGTGTTCAACTGAAACCTGGTGCACATCCACATGCTTACACATGAGACATCAGGTTTTTTTGTTTTGTTTTGTTTTGTTTTTAATTCATTCAAGTCACCCACAGTAGTCGTTTGTGATCAGGGACCGAAGTCATTCTGTCACTTCACCAGTTTGGTCCAGAAGAAGAGGATACATGTCATCAAATGCATCAAATCCTGGACATGATCAGATTACAGTCTGCCCAAGACTTTGGTTTATAATCAGATATGACCATTATATCAGCCTCAGCTATGCTTTGTGTTTAGGGCTCTATGGTAGCATGCTAACACGCTAAAATAAACCAGTGGGCTGCTAACTGTTTTTTCTTTTTCTTTTACTCCGGCTGTCCAGCTCAGGACGCCCTGTGAAGCTCCAAAGGGTCACACTGAGTGTATGCATGCAGTTTCTAAACAGAAACTTTTACTGTGTGGTTAAACTGAACTGTGGGAAGAGAACGTGAAGGAATAAGTACTACTTTGGGAAGATTTCCTGTCACTGAATGAAGAGGTTTTGTGCTCGGGGCTCTTTTGGCGGCAGAGTTTTGAGTGGGGAGAAAAAAATCTTCAACTTTTAGTTCAACTTGTAAGACAGCAGGGGAGCAATAAGAACAGCCACACGTACACACACATGCACAGGAAACTCGCCAACTGAGTGCCCAGGTCATCTGCGATTGGCTGAAGCCTGGCATAAGCCACACCCACCCCCAGGGCCTGACCCCTGGGTCTGAGTTTTTAATGCAGCTTCAGCAGGTCAAGGCTGGGTCACCACAGAAACCTAATGACTTCCTCCTAATAAAGACTTGATGTATGAGCGCTGTGATAGGCCCCTGAGATGACCAGCAGGTAACCCCGGGAAGACGAGAGGGAGAGGGAGCGAGAGAGAAAGGAAAGCTTTATATTCTCACAGCCACTCAACCCAAATTTACCAATTAGCAATACATTAAATAAAAGAGAAAAACTGCTCAAACTCTGGTATGAGGTTTGCGATGAGCTAACTGAAACAAAGACTCTTTGCAAAAAGCTGGAGACCAGCTTAATCGCATTTCATTTCACTCTCATAGTAAGGATTCACACTCATGCAGTGAGGTTCTGCTTCCTGCACTCTTTTGGTGGACAGAGAGAACAGCACACGAACAACGACGAGCTAGTGATCAGTTTTAACACAACTGCAACAAGCCTCAGTTGCAATCACATGCATGAGGTTTTGGTTTATGTTTCATGTTGTGATTATGACTTAACAAGAAAGAGGAAGAATAACAGGATGAGGAGATGCGTAAAGGAACGGCAGAAGCGGAGCAGCATCCCAGCAGAGAGCAGCCACCGCTGGATGATAATTCACTGCAGCCGTGAGCTGCGGGCTGCTTCCTCTGACTGCTGCGGTGGCTTCAGGAGTGTGTGTGTGTGTGTGTGTGCGTGTGTGTGTGTGTGAGAGAGAGAGCGAGCGGAGGAGGGGGGTCATTTGAGCAAGATACTTGGAAACTCTGATTCATTGGGACTGAGTTTAGTTGTAGCTGTTACAGTGGACTGGCTTTACTGGAAGGATTACATGGCATCATAAAACCAGAAAACACCCCCCACATCTCAGCACTGAACTCTGTGTTCCACGTTCACTTTAGGCAAAGTACAGCTGTAAACAAACACAGGTTGTTTGACCTCACTTTACCTCGTTAGAGAGACAAAGACTGACTGGAAAGGTGCAAATACAACACACACTGCAGCAGCTCAGAGTCTCTAAAGGTTTTCATCTTTGTGTAGAGTTTGTGCCGCCGGCCCGATCACAGCTCCAAAGTCATCAGTCAGAAGAGCGTGAAGACAGCCAGCGCTGTGCACGTCCTGCCACGTCCTGATGGCGAAAAGTCTGAACGTAGATCATCTTGCCTGAAATCAAGTAAGCCAGTGAGGGAGGTGTTGCTAGCTTGTGCTCAACCAGATTAGCAAGAGCTGGCGGGTCACGATGTAGCTAGAGCAAGAACCGATCTGGTAACCTTTAAAAAACAGACAGGTTACTTATTTTACCCACAATGTGCTGGTTTCTAATGTTTGATTGAGATAAGTGTATTCCAGGGTGTATAATCTTATAATCTCAAGATGACCGACACACCATTGGATGCTAGACTGCAGTCATTTTGACATAAAGTAATTGGTTGAACTGATGTTGCAGTAAGCACGAAGGTTGTGGGTTTGAAACCCCCCGGGCGTGGTGCCTCTTGTTTAATTTCAGCTGAGCTCAGTTTCAGCCTGTAAAAAGCACCTTTACGCTCTCCTTGACTGAACCCACCCTTGTCCTTATTCACCTGATCTCAGAGCTTAGAGCTTAGTGTGTCGGTGAAGTTTGATTTGTTTTGATGGTCTCTGTGGGCTGTAAAATCATGACATGACAAAAAGAAACCAAATACAAGCAGGTCGATACAACCTGCTGCCGTCAGCACAGACAGACGGAGAGGTTCACCTGGGACCACTGCCACAACCGCTTTGAATGTCAAATCTAACGTGTTAGACCAGATGTACAGTTGATTAACATAAATCTGAGTTATTAAGACATTAAGATTACTTAAGATGAATTAAGATGTTGAGGTGACTGTTCATGACTACCTTCTAAGTTAAGCAGCAGCTAGTTCACTGATTTGTTCTGACACTCATGGGCCATTAATGTTCATTAATTACACCTGAGCTGAGCCAAAATGTCCGCAACAGCAGAGCGATCTCAGCACGAACACTAGGTGGCGACACACTACAAGAAACACAACCTCTCTGTCTCACTCTGACACACACACACACACACACTTCCTGCTGTGAAATTTCTCTCTGTCTCTCTTTCTACTAAATCACAAATATCATATTACATGTTGAAATATTTGTACTGTGTTTATATCAACATTACTACATGAAGGTGTTGCCCCACACTGTGGAGCAGCTCATCAGACAACCGTCATCTACTGCACCTTTTCAATTCCTTCTGCTTTCACTTTGTCCATTATGCTCACCTGTTTGTTTCCCAAAGTTTAGTTCAGTTTAATGATCTTGTTATATTTATGATTTTTTTTTTTTTAGATGAAAATCAAGCTTTGCTGTTTTTAAAGGGAAAACACTGACTTGACTCAGTCTGATGAGACACTATTTGACCGCCAAGGGAAGACAAACAAAAGGAAAGGTAGGACCTGCTGTGAGAGGAAAAACAGGGAAGGGAAGGGAAGGG